>NC_022011.1:87570311-87578814 GCF_000317375.1 Microtus ochrogaster
TCTGTAGACCAGGCTGGTCTCGAACTCACAGAGATCCACCTGCCTCTGCCTCCCAAGTGCTGGGATTAAAGGCGTGCGCCACCACCACCCGGCTCCTTTTTTCTTAGAGATATCTCAAGCACAAGTGTTGACACAGCTCAGAAGCAATGCAGAAGGATTGGAGTTTGATTTTATTAGTATTTCACTCTTAATGTGAACTTAAAGAAGATTGTAGATAGAGGTTTCTGTCCCTCCTGGCCACGCAGCCATTCAGTCCCAAAGAAACACACAGAGGCCTACGCTAATTAAAAACTGGTTGGCCTATTAGCTCAGGCTTACTTATTAAGTGACATTTACATTTTTAATTAACCTATAATTCTTATCTGTGTTAGCCTCATGGCTTGGTACCTTTTATCAGTGAGGCATTCTTACCTGCTTCCTCTGTGTCTGAGTGATGACTGCAGACTGAGCATTTCCTTTTCCCAGAATTCTCCTGTTCTGGTTGCCCTGCCTATACTTCCTGCCTGGCTAGAGACCAATCAGCATTTTATTAAATCAATACAAGTCACAAATATTTACAGGGTACAAGACCATTGTCCCACAGCAGAAGGTTTTTTACAATCTGCCTTAAAGTTCTAATTACAAGGGGTTATTTGTTAATGTCAGATGAATAACTGAGCTAGCACTGTTTTAGCCTTGTCATGGTGTTGACACTCTGCAGCCCTGGATGGCCTGGAACTCACTCTGTCGATCACAATACCCTCAGAGAGTCACCTGACTCTGCTACCCAAGGGCTAACATTAAAGAAGAGTGCCACCATGTCCAGCTCATACTTTATTTTCTAAATTTTGTTCAATTTAAAAATTCTACTTAAGCTTTGAACTGGGTTATATATTATTTAGTTTCAACAATATAACTTCAAAAGTCGCAAAGTCCTATGTGCTTAGCTATTCCTAGAATACTCAGGTATATTTCATCTCCCTCTACCCACACTTTAATCTAAGCACATGTCATTCTTCCTCCTAATGAACTCCAACTCTGTATTATTATGATTTTTTTTTCTGAAATTCTTTTCTATGGCATAAGTCAAGACCCCAAGCATATCCACGTGGGGATCCATATCAGGCTTTGTTTCCTTCCCCAGATGAGGGCCCACTCTGAGGGCTAAAGGATCCATGAGACTTTTATTGCTTTGTTAGGGTTGCTGTTTTTAAAGGGTCTTTAAAAGTGCTGATTTAACAAGAAGAAACATATTCTTCTTCAGCTCTGGGGCTGGAAGGCTAAGGCCACGGTACAAGCAGGATGATGCTTTACTGCACAAGAATGGGAAGCACCGAGGTTCTCCCCTGAATTCTGACGATTCTCTAGGACAGCAGCACTCTAAGGGACAGCATATGACAATCATCCTACATTTGTTTCTATGCAGATTTCCAAGTTTCATGACAACTTCCATCTGACTAGATTTGAAGTCTGTCCCATATCTACATTTACAGACATCCTATTTCCAAAAAAGGCGGCATTCTGAGGTCCTGGGAGTTAGCAAGTCAACAAACGTAACAGAAACCTTTGTCCAATTTCTAAAGTGTATTTATCTTTTCCCTCTTTTTTGGAGGTTATCGTTTCTTATAGTCCCATCCCTTAATAAACTGTATTTGACCTCAAATCTTTGCTAGTTTTGATTTAGGAAAACCTGTGCAGAAACCTGCAAGTGCTAGTTAAAAGCAGAAAGGAAACTAAAGAAATCTACTGCTACGAACACAGGTCGCTAGCCTGAATAAGTGACAAGAGGCTTTCAGGATATATAAATATGCCTTAGTTCTGAGTGCTACAACTGCATATCAAAGACTACATAATTGATAAAGAATAGAAATTAATTCCCTTACCATTCTAGTGGTGGGGAAGTACAAGGTCCAGCTGCCAGCAGGTTTGTTGTCCAGCAAGGGCTTCTCTCTGTTTCCAAGATAGCACCTCCCTGCTTTACGCTCCAGTGGGAAGAATCATTGACGAAAGGGAAATGCGCTTAAGAGCCTAGCAAGACCATTCCCCCTTTTCGGGAGTCACCAATCACATTTAAGGTAGCTCTGGCTTTGGTATCGTACTGCTTCTAATATAGTCTCATTTATGCATATTGTCTCATGAAATTTAAGCTTCATCAGAAATTTCAAATAGGTTACATACTTCTCTTTTACAACTATTTATTTTAAATTTGTTATTCATGTGTATGTATTTATGTGTGAGTGGGTGAGTGAATGCCAGCCACATGTATCCAGGTGCTGAGGAGGCTAGAAGATACTATAGAGTCCCCTGGAACTAGAGTGACAGGTGGTTGTGAGCCATTGGATGTGGGTACTGGAACCTGCACTCAGGTCCTGTGGAAGGGAGTCTGCATGCACTCTTAATGGCTGAGTTGTCTCTTTTGTTGGAAGAGGTAATTCTAAATTATGGAATCTAAGAAGAAAAACTCAGAGGTGTTAATGAGGATCCACTGCTACTAAAGCAGATGAAACTTAGACCATTATTCCAATTTTGACATGAAGAATGGATCCAAATGCTGTAATCTTCGGCGGGATGTAGTTTTAAATCACATTTTGCCTGCCCCTTCATAAAGATCCATTTTCCAGGGATACACATCAGTAAAGCTCTCTGCCATGGTTACAGTTCAATCGCAGTATACATTAATTAACTTATGATGAGAAACGCAATTCTGAGGTGGCCTGGAATCCTTGAGTTGGTCCATAGATGCACAGACTTCCTGAGGCCATTTTTTTTAATGGGACACCCATTAGAAAACAGATTTACTTATTTCAACCACCACCACCAAAAACCTGTAACCAGAGGCAAATGAAGGATAAATGTCCAGCATCCTGTGCATCTCGTGAGTTCTCTCCCTGGGTACCCTGGGATGTCTGTTCAGTGTACCAGAAAGCAGAAGAACAGTATATGCTTGTATCTCTCAGCGATTACTCAATGCGTCACGCTCTGGGACTCAGCCCATCTTCCCTGATGATGTGCTTGTCCCCCCTGCTCCAGCCCCTGCCAGATGCAGAATCAGAACAACACAGATCTATTAGGGTGTCTTTTTATTTTCTTTTTTCCAGGCTGACTATGCATTTCCTTTATTACCATTTTCTCCCCAAATAAAACAAGACATGTTTGTAGATCTTCAAATACTTTTGCATCTCTCTGTACCGTTTCGACATTCCACACCTCCAGGTGTTTCCAAGCCTTGGTTGAAAAGTCACATGCATTTTCTCAGTGAAGAATCCCCGTTAAAGAAGCCGTAACCATGCACAGAGCTTGACCCTTTATAAGTTAGACAGTGTCACACACCTCTCCCCCAAGTCCTAGGAGGGATTTTCCTTGTGGCTTCTGTGGTCTAACATCTAGTTCTAGATGTTTCATTTCCTCTGATTCTCTGTCTGGTGTAGAAATTTAAGATGCCCTCACGCAGCTTCCAACTGATCTGCTCTCTGTTTGATCTTTCTCATCCTCTGGCCAGTCTCGAACACAGGACTGTGAGAAGCAGGGACAGAGTTAGAGCAGACTCTGTGTTTAGGCTTTGACTTGATGTCTCTCTAAGGCAGGATGTATGTATGGGGTTGCTGGTAGATCCTGGTTTAAATAGCTTCTCCATCTGCAGCCAGTTCTTCCTGGTAATGATCTGGGCTTTCTTATCCTGACTTCCTCTACTCTCTGACAGGGGAAGACTGTCACAGGCTGACTCCTACAATGTAAACATTCATAGGTTGAGGACTTTCTCTCTTTTCTCCCTCCCTTTATTTCTTGTCAGGTGGAAAACACATCTTCAGCGTACATTCTTCAAGAGGATGTTTCTAACGAGATTGCTCTGTAGTGGCTATTGCTTGTGACCTGTTAGAAATTGAATCGAACCATTCAGACATGCTAGTAGCCTAGCGCTGAAAATTTATTCTCTCATTCTAATGAAAGATGATGGCTTCTTCAATCACAAACTCGGTCTGGTTTTATTTCAATGCTGCAAGTGTCATTGGCACAGGATGTATTGCGCTGTCTTCTGAGAAGACAAGCTAATAGTCATGTCCTGAACTTAACTGGGCCCGATGTGCTATGACAGGTAGGGAAATGTATTCTTTTTTTTTTTTTTTTTTTTTTTTCGAGACAGGGTTTCTCTGTGGTTTTGGTTTTGGAGCCTGTCCTGGAACTAGCTCTGTAGACCAGGCTGGTCTCGAACTCACAGAGATCTGCCTGCCTCTGCCTCCCGAGTGCTGGGATTAAAGGCGTGCGCCACCACCGCCCGGCTGGGAAATGTATTCTTACATTAAGTCCAATTAAGGGGACGCAATCCCCAAGACAGCAGAGGGTTTAATGGCCTACGCAGAGTTTATATGGATTACAAAGAAATCTCTTGGAAGGAAAATTTACTTTGAGATGATCTATTCCGCTGTTTGTGCCAGAAAAAAAAATGTTTTTTTCTTGAAAAATTGTTACTGATAAATATCAGAAGTCAGTTCCTAGCCTAGAGTTAATCATACCAAGTACAAGGCTGAGGGCTCAGCCCTCCCTTACTGTCTCAGAGGCCTGAGTAAGATGGGGGAAGGCAGACCAGAGAAAGCTGGAGAATGTGGGCTGGGGCCACACTGGCTAAGTGAGAATTCTATCTCTCCCCTTGCTTAGCCACATGCCTCTTACACCCTCTTCCTCCAGTGCCTCATCTGGGAAACAGGATGATATTAGATAATGTCCAATATTAGAATTGGTGTAAGTATTGAATACATTAAGATGTAAAACAGAATTGTTTCTTGCTAGCAGACAAAATAAATATTAAGGATAGATAGTTGTATTACAATATAGTTTTATTTACGTGTATATTATTTTATTATCCAATTTATACCCCAATTCTGAAATGATATAGGGTGTTGGCTATAATTCACATACCTATTTTGATGTCATCAAAATTTCCTTGAAATTCAGGTTTTTATTTTTTTTATTTTTATTTTTATTTTTTATTTTTATTTTTTTTGCTGAGGCACCTCAGTTCATTTATTAGAAAACTTAATACTGAACCCAAAACAATTTGTAGATTCTGCTTCACTCTTATAGGTTTCCCTATGTTATCTTTCACAGAAGCAGAATAACATGTCTCTTCATACAAGAGCATAAAGTGTCTAACAAGGACATTATGAGTGTAAACCTTATTAGCTTACCAAGGTCCCTCGTGAGCTCATCTTCAGATGCCATCAAATTTTAAATTAGGGTTTCAGTATACACATTTTGAGGGGGCATAAACATTCAATCTATGGCAACTCTTAATTTGCATAAGGTTCTGATTTGTTTGAGTGTGAGATGACAGATAATGGGGCTCAAGAATTCAAGCGTTGAACAACATTTCCATCGCTTTATAATCTGAGCAATCAGATGGTGATTTCTTTACTATAGCCTTGCTTTCTTTACTATAGAGTGAGATCCCAATACTTATCCATGGATAATATTTATTGAACACTTACTAAGTATCGTAGATGCCTTTAGCCATGTTAGTTACAAGAATTCATTTAGAGGACTGGAAAATGACTTAATAATTGAGATCATTGACTACTCTGTCAAAGGACCCAAGTTCAATTCCCGGTACCGAGAAGGCACAACCATCTGTAATTTCAATTCTAGAGCTTCCAACACCCTCTTTTCGCCTCAGAGTCACTATGTACATATGGTGTGCAGACAACTTGTAGGCAAAATACTCAGATAAATAAAAAGAATAGATTTTTAAAAGAACTAACCTATCTTTACAACTGTCCTGGGAGGGAACCAGTGCATTGTCCTAGCTCAGAGGCCAATAAATAACAGAACTGAGATGGAAGTCTAAGCAGCCCAATTCCAGAGTTCAGAATTTAAAGTCAGCATGGATCCATTCCATCAAAGTTTATTTCCTGCTTTCTGTATCTTCTGGTGGTGTGGGTCTGGCAAGGAAGACAGCATCTGGAGTAAACAAGCGAATGTTTTCTGCCAAAGGGACTCACTGAGTCTGCATGTGAGCTAACACACAGCACTACTGTCCATTCCAGACACACTATGATCCACAATAGAAACCATATATATGTATAAGCTTTATATTTTCCAGAATCCACATTGTAAAATGTTAAAAGAAATACCTAAAATTCATTTTTGTTCTATTTTATTTAAAATAAATTATTATCACTTTAATAAGCAGCCCATATGAAAATTGTTAACGAGGCAATTTGTTTATATACTAAACTTCAAAACACAAGCATACATTTAATACAGTATAGCTTAACTCAAAGTTCTTTTGTGAGAGTGTATACGCACATATGTGTTTGGGCAGATGTGTGCACATGTGTGAGCCTGACACAGAGGTGAATGGACAATCTATAGTGTCTTCCCCTGAAACCTTCCTCGTCTTGTCTGACACAGAGCCTCTTGCTATCCTAGAACTTCACCAAGCAGGCTAGGCCAATTGGCCAACAAACCTCAGTGATCTGCCTGTCTCTTCCCACCACCTCAGCCTCACTGGAGTTAGTGTGATGCCCAGATTTTTACTCTAGTTTCATTTCTGTAGTTCTGGTAAAAAATCACCCCAACAACAATAACTTAGTGGGGGAATGGTTTTATTTGGCTTACGGCTCATCTTTGGAAAAAGCAGGAACTTGAAAAATCCATCCTCTAGAGCAGGGTGAGATGGACGCAGGTGTGACCCTAAGCTAGTGTTTACCTCACTTTCCCCATTCTTTATATATGGTCCAGGGAACTAAATTCAAGGAATGGTATTACCCAAAGAGGATTACATTAGCCCGTACCAGTTAGCACAATCAAGATAATCCTTCCCAGAGGTGCCCATAGCCTAACCTTATCAAGAGAGTGCCTCATTAGAACTCTCTTCCCAGGTGATTGTATACTGTGTCAAGATGACAGTTAAATTAACCTTCACTCGTAGGCTCTGTGACTTCGATTCAGGTCCTTCTGTTGAACAACTGAGTCATCTCTTCAATCCCTTTATTCATGTTTTAATAGCACCATTAACACGTAGGTGCTCAGAGTAGACCTGTGGTGGACATGAGCCCAGAAGAAGAGTTCAAGAGAGAACAGTGTTCATTTAATATATGAGCCAGTAGAGTTTTGTCTTTGCAGAGAACATGCATGCATCAGTCTTGAAAATTGGGTAAGAAGATGTATTTTCATTCAGAGTTGGTACATTCATTAAAGGTGGCTTAGATTTTGATTTGAACTGATTTTTATAGCTCTCTACACCGCTAAAACAGAGTGAAATGAGCTATTCCAAATCTTCCAACCCTTCTTGACAACAGCTTTAGAAACAGTAGGCGTGTGTTATAGGGTCACACCGAGAGTGAATATTTGTCAGTAGATGAATGGTACTTTCTAGATGATTTTTCTTTCAAACTCTAAAGCACATTCAGGAACTAGAAAGACTGTGAAATTTTCTAAGCTGAAGGACCTGGCAACACGCAAGTCACAAAACCTTGTGATTCTAACAATAAGCCTTCAATAATTGCTGCACACAATTACAGGTACCTCTCCATGGGTAACTGAGAAGCATTCATTACAAGCTCTAAAAAAAAAAAAAATCCTTACACATCTTGTTAAAAAAAAGTATGTCCTTTGCTGTCTATGACCAATGTATCCATCCCCCATTATAAATTTAGAAACACTTAACAAGGAAATATTAATTTTTTTTTTTTTTGGTTTTTCGAGACAGGGTTTCTCTGTGGCTTTGGAAGGAAATATTAATTTTATCTTGCTATACAAATTTAATTATATCTCAATGACATTCAAAGACCTAGTCTCTAATTTGGGAATGATCATCACAGGATTTCCTGTTTTAACCCAAGCCTGCCCGCTTATTCAACTTCTATTTTACAATGCAGCTGCCTTTGCATGCAATGACCAGAGAACTGAGTATCCAAGCCTGCGCTAGAAGCGTGAAGCTCCTTGGAAATACAGTCGGGGCATCCTGACGAGTTGCCGTCTCTCTCACGGTCTTGTTTCCAATCTCCATGGATGATTTATTCACTTGGTTACTTTAAAGCGTGTGCTAGACACTGCGGGAGAACAGAGAACGCCGAACCTGCAGGTGCATTTATAAAACTGTTGGGTCTTGAGACTGTTACCAACAAGATTCCACTGCAGAGGTAGAGCGTGCTCTTCCTGCCTGAAGACAGGTGTGTGCCGAATGACGCAGCCGCTCAGTGAACGGAGCAATTCCTAGAGACTTGGACTGAGGCGAGTTTTTAACCATGTGACGAATACCTGAAGGAAGGCCTTTTAGGGTCTGGCAGTAAAAACAGGTGGCTGCTCAAGGGAGATGACTCTATTCTGTTTTTAAGTTGAAATCTCAGCAAAAAGGGGCCAGAAAGAGGGCAAGGCTGAGAGGCAGAGCACAGCGGAGCAGTTCAAGAAAGGCTTGAAAGGCAAGTGGAACTTAATAAACTTTATTCTCTGGAAAAATGGCATATCTAAAAAGTTCACGGCAGAGGAAATGCTTTCTTTTCCTCTTTTAGAAATTCTGTCTTTTGAA
>NC_022011.1:87578914-87582152 GCF_000317375.1 Microtus ochrogaster
TGTGTGTGTGTGTGTGTGTGTGTGTGTTTGTACATGTCCGTGTGCGTATGTGTGTTGACATGCTTATGTGTCTCATATAGGTGAGAACTTGCGTGGAGGACAGAAATTTCAGGGTCTATTCTCAAAATGTTGTCTGAGAAAAAGTCTCGTGTTGACCTGGAACTTGTCTAAATGGGATGCCTAGCTGGTCAGCCTCAGAAATGGCCTGCCCACCTCCACAAAACTGAGATTATAGTGCCACCATTCCATGCTTTGTTGTGGTGGTGGTTTTTGTTGTTGTTAAAATGGGTTGTAAGTAGTCTGGCGAGTTTTTTAGCTGGTGAGCTATATCCTCATCCTCTCTCCTCAACATGGTTGGTATTTGCTTATTGAACATACTGATGACCTCTTTTTGTTATATTTTTATTCCAGTAGATCATGTACTTTGATCATATTTAGCCTTTCATACCCTCTGGAAGTTTTAACTTGCTAAGCACTTAGGGCGAATTGGAAGGGAAGGGCACAAGGAACACAAAGACAAATCACAACGTCAGTGGCAGCATAGTCCTTGTGAGGCTCTGAATTTTGAATCTCATGTCCCACACTGTGAACAAAGCAGATGGGCGATGTGGGTGATAATACATCAACTGGCAAGAGTGAGAGACAGGCTGGTGGTGAGAATCTGGTTTGAGGGGAAGGGGTTTGGGAGCCGACCAAATCCAGCAGTCCCTCAGCATTCGCCCGTGTTCTGAATGGGAAGACATGTTTCACACAAAGAATGGCCTAGGAGGACGGAGCATTAGGGGCAAGACAGAAGGACCAGGAAATCTCAGAGTGGTCCTTTCCCCAGAAGCCTGGACTTCTAATACAGACCTCCCCACACCACGGACAGACAATAGCTGCTGGTTGTCTTCCTTCTGTTATTTAAGCAGTGAAATCATAGTTATACCACTTGGTGGCAAGTAAGATGGATAAATTGTGTACACTGAGATGCCTAAACTCATCTCATTTTTCTTTTTACAAAAGAGAGTATTCTTTTGTTGTCTAGGCTGGTGTGTGTGTGTGTGTGTGTGTGTGTGTGTGTGTGTGTGTGTGTGTTCTTTGTCTAGAGAAGCCTGGCTTACTGTTGGGAGCAGCGAGACCCCGGATCCTGAATTTCTTATAATCCCCTGATCTGAGTTCCTACAGCTGCTCTGAGCACGAGACCTTCAGGAGTTCCTAATGGCAGGAGAGTGGTTTCTGGTGGGTTTGGCTGGGACGTGGCTATCTCTATATAATCTGCCCCTGAACACAATAAAGGGGGCAGTCTTGCCGGGCGGTGGTGGCGCACGCCTTTAATCCCAGCACTTGGGAGGCACAGGCAGGCGGATCTCTGTGAGTTCGAGATCAGACTGGTCTACAAGAGCTAGTTCCAGGACAGGCTCCAAAACCATAGAGAAACCCTGTCTCCAAAAGTCAAAAAAAAAAAGGGGGGGGGGAGCATTCTTGGGGAATTCAAAGATGACCAGTGTTGCTGTCTCTCTGTCTGTGTGTGTCTGTGTATCTGTATTTTAACCTCCAGCCCCTTGCCCGAAGCTCAGTTACTGGGTGCCAGCGCACAGAGTGCAGACAAGGGGGCACAGTGCGCGGCAGCTTACTGCTTTAAATTGTGTTCTTTCCACTTTAGAAAATAAGAAAACTCTTTTTCTTAAAGTGATGTTATGATTATCCCACAGTTTTGACGACTGGAATGAAATATTTCCAGTCACTTGTCCTTTACCTTTCCAAATCTATCTGTTCTTCCGAGCTCTCAGTAAGAGCCCTTCATTCAGCCATCAAGCATCCTCTGGTCCAGCTTTTAGACTCCTTCAGCAACTTCCCTGCCTTCAATATTGGCCCTGTGTTGTGGTGGGCAAGTTTTTCTTCCAGGTTCTGCTATCTCTGGGGACACAGGTTGTTCCTCATAGTGAGAGGTGAATAAATGATTAAAGAATAAATGTGTGAGTGATAACTTAGTTTATTGAGGACACTCTACATGCCAGAATGTTATTGCTAAGCACTTTGCAATGCCTCGTCATTACCTTGTGGGCGGAGGCTCTGCCCGAGGTAGGTGAGGGTAACTCCTCACTACCGATTATGCAAATACAAACCTGGGGTATGAATCCAGGCTTAAGTCCATAGCCTGTGAGCTTTACCACTGTGGATTTCATCCAGCAAGCACCTATAGTGCCCATTACAATTGCTATCCAGGTGGAATGGAAAAGAGGCGCAGGCAAGGGAGGTTGGCAGCATTGACTCTGGATCCTGGACATAGGAGTTCACTTAAGTATAAAATGGGCTTTGCAGGTTCTCTGGAATAGGGTGGATTATATTAATATCTATGTTATTCAGGCTTTGGGGGAATAAGTGAGACAGTCCAGAGGAAATGCATATGAGTGAAAGCATGTCTGTTCAATTCATAACTGCTTTGATATGGATATCTTGGCTTCTGCACTTCTGTTTGTGGGTATATCATTTTAATTTGCAACTAGTGTAAAGTTATTTATTAACATCTGTGAAATTTGTTAAAAAATGACACTCATACACATCAGTAGACATATTCAACTGGCAAAAAAAGAGGGTTTTTTTTTTTTGTTTTAAAGGATTTTATAAGTTTGAATCCCCAAATCAACAATTGCAAATTGTTATATTGCGATTCTCTCAGGGACAACCATTTGGCACTGGACGGCCATTGGCACATTCTCCACTGGGGGGAGGCCCCTCTCCCATTCCCAGCTTTCCATATGGGATGTATTATAAAGCCCGAAAAGGTTATATTTAGGAACATAAATGAATATATTCAATAATAACTAGTGAAAAAGAAGCCAAAAATTGGAAGGAGAGCATGGAGGGTTGTATGGGAGGATGTATGAGAGAGATGGGAGGTGTGCGAGAACGTGCCAGTGGCTGTCCAGAAGGGAGGATGGGAATGAGAAAATGTAGTAATTAAATTATAACCTCAAAGATTAAAAAATGCGGTTGTTCATTCTTTCCTTTACTTCCCTTTCCCTTTCTGCGTCTCCCTTCCTCCTCATGGTTCTCCTTTTCCTCCTCCCCACCCCTCTCTAGCCCCGCAGCTCATCAGTTGAGAGAACTCCCGAGTAGCTATCCCTTTGCCTCTGCCCCCGGGGACCAAGATGCCCATGATTTTTTGTTGTCTCATTATGGACTGAAATAACACAGCCATAACTTACTCCTTACAGAGCATACTATGTGTTTCTTTAGCTTTATTTAACTGGTC
>NC_022011.1:87582252-87587305 GCF_000317375.1 Microtus ochrogaster
ATGGACTGAAATAACACAGCCATAACTTACTCCTTACAGAGCATACTATGTGTTTCTTTAGCTTTATTTAACTGGTCTATTATGTTGTATTTTATCTATAGTATTTGGGGAGCCCAATTCAGCCAACATGTGCTTAGAAAACAAAGGTACAAAGGTGTTTTTTGTTTGTTTTGTTGTTTTTTTAATGAGTTCATTTAGGTTAAAAAATATTTTTTCTAGTCATTTGAAATTGTTCTGATAAAGCAATATTTATTCCCAAAACAACATTAAGAAAGTAAAAGGACTATTTCAACTGCAGGAGCAAAGAGTAGGTAAAAAAAGAAACCCATGCTTTGCCTCACATATTCCCAGAAAGCCCACAGCCCACGGAGTCAGAAAGGAGACTTTATACGGCAGTGTCTCTGCACACAGTCCAGGATCTACTCCAGAGGGAGCAAGTGCCTGGCTCACAATGCCCACTCTCTGTTTAACAGGATGGCCACTGCTGCGTCACGTTGGCAAGATTTTGCATATTATAATAATGGCCAGAGATTCTGGATTTATCCACAGGTGTGGGTTCCTATTCAGCAACCTTCTCTTCATCTCCCCTAAATCATGGGCACGGGAGCAGTTTTTCAAACCTCCGCAGGTCGGCTCCTTGCAGCAAGAGCGTTTGCAGGGTGTGTGTTGAATGTGAATGTATGGGTGACAGCTACACCAAATGGCTTGTGAGATGTTATTAGTTTCTTTACACAAAATCTGCTAGGCTCCGACATTTGGAATTTTTACAGTAGAAGGTAAAAACTTTCAAAACATTAATTGAAACTCGACGGGAAGTGATGTCGTATATAAGGCCGGCTTACTGCTTTGAATTGTACTCTTAATAAATCTCGCTGTGTTAAAATGATGACTCTTGTATTTTGCCTGCATTAAAATCATTTAGAAGGTAATTGGTTTAGCTTATTATGAAACTGCCTGATAATATTTCTTTTCCTTTTCAAGCAAAGAATAAGGTACCATTAAATTACCGTTGCACAGAGAACTCATGTATTACCAGTGTTAGTGAGTACAGAATCTGAAATGGACTGAGAAAAACAAATACACTTTCTACAGGAGGCTCACCATAGACTCCTCAGTATTCCTTAGCTTATTCAAGCATCTTTCTGCTCGAGGGGCTGGGATTACATAAAAACCCATTCTATTTCCCATTATTGTATTGAATTTTCTAATTGAAAAATAAAATACATAAATCACTGGTGTTTCTATTTGTGAGAAACCAACTGACTTGACTTGAAATATTATATATGAAAAGCATTAAAGTGAGAAATATTATTATTTTGAACATTTAATAACTAAGGCTTACCAGACTTTAGTTTTTGCTACTGAAACTGAAGGTATACAAAGGGAGTAATTAGGTTTTCATAATTTAAATGTAATTCAATAATAGCATAGTTAAGATATCATGAAAACTCAAACTATTTTAAGAACTAAAAGAGTCCCACAAATTATACATAGGTTTATACTATTTGTATAAACATATGTGAGCATGCGTGTGTTTGCGACTTGTATATTTTCAATTGGGGATTTTAAAAAAAAATATTGAGATAAATTTAGCCAAAATTCAAAATGGTTTTATTTGAATAGACTTAACAAATGCCAGTGAGTCATTCTTTTTTTATTCTGGGCTTGCTCTTGGGCACTGAGAACTGCCAGCCCACTGCCCGGTTTTCTTGTGTTTTAAAAGAAGCGAGGAGTCATAAGTTAGGGAGATGTTTCATTCAGGAAAACGGTGCCACGCAAGTGAGAAGGGATGGCTTCTGTGCCCATAATCCATAGAAATACAAGGGACTGTGATCCTGTACTGGGCGGCAGAGACAAGTGGATCCATGGGACTCACCTGGCTAGCCAGCGAAACTACCCAACCTGCTCCAGGTTCAGGGAAAGCTCTGTCTCAGAAAATAAGGTGACTATTTGAAGAAATGATATGCCAAGTTAAACTTTGGTTTCCACAAACTCCTGCACACATATACATGTGTGTGTGTGCGTGTACACACACACACACACACACACACACACACACACACACACACACCGTTTAAAAATAAAACTAAAAATCAAATGAAAAACAAGAAACTAGAAAAGAGAAAATAGTAGACTTAAGACCCACTGTGGAGGAAGGAAAGCAGGCCTGGTACTAGAAACTTAGCCAGCTTCTCGGTGATGTCATGCCCTTAGAATAGAAACTGCGACTTCCCCTTTACTAGATCAGCCTCATTCCTTGTTACATTCTAAATTTTATCCTTATGCTCACAGAAAAGTATAGCTACCATTCCTCACCAAAAGACGATCTCTTTACTGCAAATGGAGACAAACAAAGGGTCTTTTTGTAATCACGTCGTCCAGCTTGAGGCTGAGGATCAAGAGCCTTGTGAATGGCCATGAAGTCAGCTTAGTACACAGTGTAGAACAGATAACAAGGACCAAGATGAAGAAAATCAGAGTAAGGAAAAACATGGCCAGTGGCTCTGACCAGAAAGGATGGTGGGGTTTCTGGCTGTAGAAAGACGCACTGAGATCGGAAGATCCCCGGGTAATTGGAGGCATGATGGGGGAAGCTTTGTTAACCAATCATCTTTAAGAGGTGAATCCAAGAATGAGGCGTGGCTTTCAGGGACCCAGAGAGGAAAAAAAACCGTGTGCACGAACCAGGTGCCCTCTCTCTGTGTGGTTCCGCCACGACCGAGCAGAGCCTGGACCTTCTGTTCCTGTGGTGTAAATTTCCCCTTACAATAAATAAAAGTATAATTGTTTATCCTTTAAGCTAGGCTGGTTATTTCATGAATTGAGTTAGCTTCTACAGCAGCGAGCTCTCTGTAGCGCTGTTGTTCGTAAATTTAAACTCTTTACTAAGCTGAAAATGATTGAGAAGCCAAAGGAACAAAAATGTGTTCTTTTTCTCTTGATTTTACACCAGCTATCTTGCCACCTGGACAAATGATTGTTTACTGTCTGAGAGTCAATGAAAGGCTTCTTCTTAAATAACAACCCAAACTGACTCTGATAACAACTTTACAGATAACCTCAGGTCTCCTCATCACACGCGGGGTGCAGAGACAGTTGTAGAACACAAGGGTAGAGCTTTATGAAATTAAATGGACGTTAAGATTGAAGAAATTGAGCGTTTCCCTACATGGAGCCTTCAGAACGAAAGGATCTATGACAAATAATGCAGCTTGAATCCCCAATCACTAGGGGGGAAATGTCCAAAAAGGTGAAAAATGAGCCTGTGAAACATGTCCCCTGGATGGTCCCGTCCATTTTAAAGGCGTCGGCCGTGGCAGCTGATAAGACAGAAAGGATTATAGGAGCCAAATCAGCTCAAGGCAAAAAGTTCAAGTACCAATTAAGATAGGGCCTAATAGAACTATTTGTCAGCTATTATGCAATCGTGCAGACCCGGAAAGTCTGTTTGCTTCAGCGATTTGTGTGTGGCTTTGGCCATACTTCAGTAAGTATTTTTAAATATTTTTAGGCTCCAGCTGAACCAAAGTGCTGAGGGTCAGAGATAAGATTAGCGTGACTAAAATGTATAATTAGTGAATTGCCAAGGCCTTTGGCTTTTTCAATCCCACTGTTTTAGCTTGCCTTCTGATTTAAGGGTTATTTCTTTTACATATGGGGTTATGTAATAATAATGTTAGGGATGGTTAAGGCAGTGAGGTGGCTCAGGGAGGATCCTTGCCACCAAGCTTGATGATCTGAGTTCAACAACCAGGACGCAAAAGGGAGAAGGAGAGAACCAACTCCCAAAAGTTGTCCTCTGACTTCCGCTTGAGTGACGTTGATAAACTTTGAAGAATTAATCCAAAAATATTTAACTTTGCTATTTATTACAATGTAAAGAATATTCAGAAAATGTGCCCAACTGATTATCGTTGTACACAAAAACACTATATAGCTACAGCAAAAATTATTTGACTGCTTCTTTTGTCTTTGTCCCTCTATTATGTATAACCATCTAACAATGAAAAGCATTTGTTAAGTGTTAATGTCAACACTCATGATCTGACTACAGCTCCATGATCTCAGCCAAGGCATTGATTTCTTCAGGAATCAGCTTCCTCGTTCACAAAAATGAAATAAAGATTATTTCTTTGGCCAGTTTGCTTATAAGTAACAAATGAAATAAGTTGTGTTATTCTATTTTGTCAAATGCACAAATTAAAACTTAATGAGATTGGCCTTCATTGTTAGTAAACTCCTGATATAGTTACGAGAGAGAGAGAGGAGAGAGAGAGAGAGAGAGAGAGAGAGAGAGAGAGAGAGAGAGAGAGAGAGAGAGAAGAACTTCATTATGACTCCATTATGCTGAGGTCAGTCATAAACATAAAGGTGACTTAGCTGTCCAAGGGGCTTCTCAAGAGCCTTTCTTTTCCACTTGTGCCTCTAGTATTTCCCATGTCTCTGGTATGAAGCAGATACTAAGAATTAAGTTTAATCAAGCTGAATTTCTGTTTGTATTACTAGACTCAGAAATACCAAAAACTTAAAATCCTACTTCATAAAGAATTGCTGAGAGACTTGGAAATATTTCCTGTGAAAAAGGAAGGATTTGTAGAGAAGGGGGTCGTGTCTTCAGAAGTCACTGGCACCAATAAAACACACGCCAGCCCTGTACTGGAGTATGAATCAACAGATTTAAGACAGGCTCTCAGGAGAGCCACCGGTCGCTGGAAGTTCCCACAACCACAGTCTGGGAATGTGATCGAGAAAATTCAGCTACATGTGCTGTCGATGTAAGAATCCAAGATCTGAGACTCTACTATTCTTCTAGATGGGTATAGGGTTATAAATTTCTTCAGCCCCTGTAAACACCAGTGTTACAAAGCATGTTATGAAACAATTATATCCCATCTTTCTCCTTAGCAGGTTCATTGCCAGCGGAATTGGATGACTTTAAACCTCACAACCGAAACACTGCTTTCCAAAGTGGTTGCACAAGTTTGCATTCCCACCAGCAATGGATGAGGGTACCCCTTTCTCCACAACCTCTCCAGCAGAGGCTATCATTGGT
>NC_022011.1:87589329-87593572 GCF_000317375.1 Microtus ochrogaster
AAAAAAAAAAAAAAAAAAAAAAAAAAAAAAAGGATACTTTCTGAACTTGCCTCATTAGCCAGAACTCCCATTTGTAATAAACGGCTGAAAAGAGAATGTAAACTGGGGATTTGGTATCTTTTTGTTGTGTGCCCTGAAGCTCCGTACTGTTTCTGTTCCTACTGTAGGTACGGAATCAAAACCAGCCATGTTTTCAAATACGTCTATCTTCCCTTGCTGAAGGACTCTGGCCGGTCCCTGGTAACTTACAGCTTGGAGCTGACTTTTAAGTGGTATGGTCACGAACCTGAAAACAATGAGAAACAAGATTAGGTCTGGAACACAGGATTTCAGGACCTTAGCTTGCTATTTGTCCCCACAGAATATAAACATTGATTTTACAACAAAAAATTATGACAACACTTTTATGTTCTTGGCAAAAACGTATTTATAAATCATAACACACCATTTGCAAATGATGCTATTGTATGAATATTAAAATATTAAGAAATGACATTGGCCTCTTCGCAAACCTGGAGTGACCTGGAAGCACACTCAATAGATAATTGCTTTTATTGTACTTCCCTCTAAATATTATTAAAACTCTTTACAGCAGGTAATAAATAATGACAAGTGGATGCTTGATACATAACAATTACAACACAGATGAGTTAATATATAACAGTTACAATACAGATGAGCTGGAGTCACATGCCACACCGTGATGAAGATCATATCTTGACGCACATGAGGAACTCAGTGAAATATGAGCTAATTTGCACAATCTATGTCCGTTGGGCAACCTGTAACTGACTATTAAGACATTGACTAAAAATGATTTGGACTAAGAAATAATACGAAATTTCTATAATATAATTTTTGTGTTCATTTTTATTTTCTCCAACAAACATTTTTTGACAAATGGAATCTACATTTCCCCCACCATGATCCAACATGCGGTGATATTCAATTACAAAGAACCATTTTTATTAAGTTTATTTGACATTGCTTGTTTGAAAATTGGCTTTGCTTCAACTTTATTCATAGGAAGCGTTGCATAAACTGCTTTCTTTTAGATTAAAGATGTATGACATTATTACATAATAATCTTTTCAGGAATAGATTTAGAGGTTAGGTCTGACCCAGCACTCTGGAATTTTAAAAGGGATTCAAACTCCATATGTGACCTAATTTTTTGGTAAAGTAAATTCACAAAATCCTTATATTAATATGTGAGAAATTCCACAGAAACACTTGGCTTTCTCGGTTCTTTAGATATTCACCTGTGTCTCACTTTTGCTTCTCCACACTAAGACAATAATAATCCCATAAAACTTCCTTTTTGGGTGGAATTAGCTGCCGTCTTTCAAAAGCTGTGCCAACGGAGTGTTTCATGCCTAGCCTGTCTGTCATGTTTCTCAAATCTCATCCTCATTATCACACAAATAACCCAAGGGAGAGAGTCAGTCCCACTAGTGAAGGGATCATGGATATTTATCCCAAGCTACTGTTACAGTGGCCATAATGGGAAAAGGTATGCCATAATTAAGAGCTATAGCCAACTAATTAAGTCAAATTACATTTAATTATAAATCCAATAATCTATGCCAAAACTAGTCGTTGATAGCTAGGGGAAAATCATACAATTTTAATTAGCCTCCATTATGGATTACTGTTTGAGGATTATTTTAATTTAAATTTCTTTTCAATACAGATATTTCAATCTTCTTCAAGCTAAAGCTTTGGTTTAAGATAGAGAGGTGAGAAATAAATCAAAAGTCGTTTTAGTAAAAAGAAAGTGTGACTATTAAGCTTGCACATTAATTGCACTAATTATTTAATATTCTTCAAATGCGTGAAAAAGCCATGAAGCAATAATAGGGTTAGATAATTATTTAACGTAATAAAATACTGCTAATGCAAATTGGGAAGAATACATCAAAGCTGAAAGTGGTCATAAAGGACTTACTAAATATTGAGTTGGAAAACAAGGCACAAATTAGTACAAGGTTTAGTTATGTCCTCTCCAGATACATTAGTTAGGAATAGCAAACTAATCATTTTCAAATACCTGAGTACTGTATAGAAGGTGATGGTGAATGTTTTGAACATTCACTATGGATTTTGTGATGATTATACTAAACACATCAGTTTCATCACAAGAATTTGCAGATTGTAAAGATGGCTTGCTTTATATATTCTCTCTAGGCAACTATGACGATGTTCTCTCCCAACATATTCAAAAGCAGTCTATAAAATAATAATGATAAATATATAAACCCAGTCTGTCTGGAGACTCCAAACATGAACAATGGACCTACCCGATTCCTTGCTTTCTGATTTGCTTGATAACTTAGTTCTTAATGCCAAGAATCTTAACCTTAGTATAAATAAAGCCTGAATAAAAATTATGAAAAATAAAAAGAAGACAGGGTTATTATAACAGGGATAGTAATAAAATATTATGGGTTCAAGAAAAAAAATATCCTTTTTTACAAACGATGTATTAGTAAACTTTATGAAAATATGTCAGTTTACAATCATAAATTCAAATGAACAAGGTTGATAACAATAATTGTTTGGAATCCAAACGAAAACAGAAAATTAGAAGAGATTTAGAATGAGCCACATGGTTCAATTCAATGATATACATATGAGTATATATAATACATTTATATGAAACAATATCAAGTGTGGTCTTAAAGATGACTTCGTCTCTATGAGGTAATTTATCTACTGAATTGTAAATATTTTGCAGATGAGTCCTCTGTTTAGTATAAATAGAAAGGCATTTTCTCTCCTATTCTTTGAAGGTGAATGAATCCATGCTTCTGGCTTTCTTCTTTTTTTTTTTTTTTAACCATCCATACATCCTGGGAATCAGACTCTCTAACCCAGAACTCTTTTCAGAATTTCAGATTACATTCAATTACCACTTTGATATCTCATGTGCCAAAGTATAATTATCTAGAGAGCCATAGTAATAGTGTCCCCAAACCTGGCCATCCCCTGGACTTCCATTCTCTGTAGCTGTCACCAGTACCTATGAGCTCATGCAAATCTGAAACCCAAGGTCCTCACTGCCTGCCTCTCTACCAGCCTTACCCAATTCAGCAATCACTTCAAGTATTCTTGGTTTTTTGTTTGTTGTTTTTTGCATTTCTGTTTACTCAATTGAGCTGCCCTTGTCACTGTTTCTTCTAACTGGACACCTGCAGTGTCTCCTTGTCCTGCCCTGGGCTTGCCCTTTTATAATTCCGTCCCTACACCCTACACTGCACATGGAGTTGCTTTGGGGAGTTGAAAATCTTCCACAAACCATCAAACCATACTCCTAACAGGTGTCTAGGACCTTTTATGATTTATCCATAATTACCCAACTTTGCTTCTTCTCATGTTTATTTATTCTTTGGGATGTTCAGAAAAGGTCTTTTGATCATATTCAGTCCCTCCCTAGATCCTCCCAGATCAATTCTCCTTCCCTACCCACGCATCTTAGGGTTGCAATTCTTCTTTAACTCATCGATTCAAGTGATGGTCGTGTACTCTTGGGTGTGTGGTCATTTTGTGGAGTCTGGTCAACCTATCAGGAGCCACACTCTTAAATACTCCCTCTTTCTCTTTCTCTCCCTCTCTCCCAAAACTCTCCAGCTAAGGGTGGAACTCCATGTCCACTTTTCCCCATGACTTGCTTTTGTTAGGTACTGTGCACACTGTTACAGTTGATGTGAGTTCATATGCATAGCTGTCCTTTGGGGCTTGCAAACCCTGTTTCCTGCAGTTACCTACCACCCCACTCTCTAACAATCTACCTATCCCCTTTTTTGAAATAATCGCCAAGCCTTGAAAGGAGGGTTGTGATGTAGTTGCCCCATTTCAGGCTAAGCACCCTATAGTCACTTTGGCTCTGCATTTTGATCAGTTGGGGGGTCTCTGTACTAATGACTATCTACTGCAGAAAACAAAAACAAAATCTCCCATGAGAGTTGAGAGATGCACTAATCTATAGGTTTAACAATGCCATTAGGTGTCAGTTTAATGCTATGTTCATTTAGCAGAATACTAGTGAAGGGTTTCCCCTAGGGACTGTGTATCAGTGTCTCACACATGCTGAGCAAATGCTGCATCACCAAGCTGTATCTCCAGACCTCTAACTTAATGTTAAAATGGTAAAGGCATCCTTTCAGTTCTCAGTGTGCTATCACCTCTCCTGTAAGCTGTACTGCTGGCATCTGCTTCTCCCTGACCTGATTGCTCTCTGTTA
>NC_022011.1:87598757-87622483 GCF_000317375.1 Microtus ochrogaster
AAGATGCTTTCTTTCTTCCATTGTATACTTTTAGCTCCTTTATCAAAAATGAGGTGTTCATAGGTTTGTGGGTTAAAATCTGGGTCTTCTATGCGATTCCATTGGTCGACTTCTCTGTTTTTATACCAATACCAAGCTGTTTTCAATACTACCACAGTGTTTTATTTATCAACTGACTTACTTTACTCATTTTCCAGATTTTAGTTAAGAGAATTATCATTTCCCATTCATTTTTGTTTTAACCTTCTTTTCCCATTTTCTTTCTTTTTTGTCTTTTGTTTGCTGTTATTCTTGGGTTTAATTTTCATTGTAAGATTATTTTCCTATCATACATCTCTTAGTTTGACAGTGGAATCTGTGTGTAATTCTAGCAGTTGAGAGGTTGAGTCAAGAGAGGCATGAATTTGAAGCCAAACTCAGCTTCACAATGAAATCTAATCTTAAAATCAAGAAGAAAAAAAATTCATAAATGTATGACGAACAAGATGGCATCTATTTTATTCACAGGACATATACACTAAATCATGTAGCTCTGGCAGTGGTAAACACAATAAGCATTTCTTGACAAATACATTAAAAAGCTGCATTAATAATTCAATGGCAGTTATAAATAAAAGTTAAATGATATGAAGATAAGTTCATGGTTTAACACTGTGAAAAGCATGTTTTCATATTTTTTGCAGCTCCTAAACTTTCACTCAAAATGCATAAACACATAGGAATAAAAATGAATGCAAAATGAGTCAACAGCAGGCAAGAGAGTTAAACAAATTGATTAGGGATAGAAATCAAACTGAGTGAAATTGAACTTAGTAGAGCATGGATTATAACCCAAAAGATATGTAAGAGAAGTAGTATCAGGAGAGATAAATTCTTACATATAGGAATTCAGAAAGTTCACCAAGCAAGGTGAAGCAAACAGATGAGATAGGAGGATTATTTGAAAATCTGTATTATATAAACCTGTCATACAGTCCAGGGGACAATAGTCTTTCCTAGACACATTAAAGTAGCTGATGGTGAAGCCTCTTATTTCCTGAGATAAAATCAAATGATATTGCCTGAAAATATTGAGGCAGAACTTTTTTGGACCAAAGCCCCAGATGCAATAGACACGAAGAGAGGTGGGACACTAAACCAGTGAGGAGAAGGATGGAAGAGAATCCACACACCACGATTTAAAAAAAAAAATCATGTTGACAGGGATGATAGAATAGAAAACCCACCAGACAAATAAGAATTATGAGGCCATTCAAGTTCAGAGAAACCAAGAGATCCCAGACAAAAGGTCTACGGACACTGGCATCTATGGGTTCCTGAGTGAAGGGATTTCCTATGTATACTGTTATATTTCTCACCAGTCAACAGGTCACATTCATGTATGCATGTCTTTTGCAGGAGTTTTTTGATACCTTGGTCTTAAATCTGACAGAGAGCAGAGAAATATTAAAGTATATAAGGAAAAGCATGTAACAGAAAAAGTGACAAAGGGATGTGCAGCATCAAAATCCAAAACAGGCAGCAGAAGAAAGTGCTTTGGCAAACCCATAAGTAATCACTGCATGGAGGACATGATGCTGTACCCAAGAAATAATTAAATTTAAAAAAAAAAACACCTCAAAGAAAAATATGAGATCATTATATTTGTAATGAAAAACATGATCCAAAGCAAAAAATTTAAAAGAGAGCTTGGAAAGGGAACTCAAAGAAATTCCTTGAACTGCACAAGACTGCACAATATACAAGAAATGACCAAATTAGAGAGTTCATGCAGAAAGATTAACATGTGGCTAAGAGAAGTATCAGGAAGAGAAAGCAGAAAAATCCAAAGGACGGGCTACAGTGCTATTCCACAACCAAAGAATTCCAACACACTTCCAAGCTAAACTGGTCCACCAGCTGCCATCAGTGGATGGGGAGAGGAGGTCCCAATGATGAGGTCTTTGTAGTTTTAGATTGCTAGGGTAAGAGAAGCTTGTGAAAGAGAACACAAAAACTGACAGGAAGATTGGCTGCTGTGGTGACTTCAATCTGCTTCCACTTTAATTTTTAAACAAACCAATAAACAAAGAGTAGCAAGGAACATCTGGAAGATGAGCATACACACAAGCAGATGCTTTTCATAGAGGACCCCTAGGAGTTCTGTGGTCAGGGCGGCCCACATGGAATAAGGAGTGACCCATTGGGAAAAAGCACAGAGGGCAATCTCACTGGCAGTGCGCACCAGGTCCCATCAGCACTCAGTAGTATATACTCAATCACTAATATCTTAAAAGAAAACCCTGCCTATGCTGCAGTCTTACATTTCCAAGTTTATCTTTCCCTCCTCCTCCTTCTCTTCTTCCTCCTTTCTCTCTCACTGTGTGTGCGCGTGTGCGTGCGTGCGTGCGTGCGTGCGCATGCGATGTCTTGCATGTGATGCATGTGTCTGTATTCAAGGGCACATGCATCCATACAAGTGCACATTGATGTCAAAGGAGGATGTCAGGTGTCCTTCCTTTCTTTCTCCCTTAATACCTTGAAATAGTGTCTCTGACTGAACTTGGAGCCAACCAGTTTTTTGTTTTTCGTTTTTGCTTTTTTTTTGTTTTTACTGTTGTGTGTTTTGTCTTATTTTGGTTAGGTTGGTGACTAGCCTAGCAAACCTCAGTGAATCCCCCAGTTTAACCCCTCCCTTTCAGCTCTAGTTTTATAGGCATGTGTGACCATACTCAGCTTAGCATGTGGGTAACATGGACCCCAATACAGGACTTCATATTTATGTAGCAAGTACTCTTAGCTAGTGGGCCACAGCCCTAGCCATATATGCAAGTTTTGTATCTTGTTTCTCACCAGTCAGACATGTGACCCCACGATGCCTTTCCAAACAAATAGAGGTGCTTTTTACCTTCATCACAGTGGCCACACTTTAAACTACTCGGTCGATTAGGCTGTACCCTGGGGGGATTTCTGTTCCCCCAGACAATGACTCTGTTGCTTGTTGCTAAAGGTAGCTTTAACTAAATCCCTATCATTCAAATCAAACTTGAGATTCAAAGACTAGGGTAGAAAGCAGTATGCTTAAGGAATTAGAGTACCAGCTGGCTTACTCTTTTCCTTTGCTACTGACCTTGGATCATACCTGATCAAATAAAAGACATTTTTTAATTTTAGAAGTTAGTTTGGATTGAATGACCAAGCTGTGTTGCAAGGAGAGCCAGACCCCTTGTTCATCCCAGCTGCCTGACTAGCTTACACGTGAAATAACCACACAGAAACTGCATTAATTAAAACATTGCTTGGCCCATTAGCTCTAGTTTCTTACTGACTAATTCTTACATTTAATTTAAGCCATTTCTATTAGTTTGTATAGCGCCACGTGGCAATGGCTGACCTGGTAAAATTCAGCATGTCTGATTCTGGCAGGGGCTCCATAGCGTCTCTCGGACTCCGCCCTTCTTTCTCCTAGCATTCGGGGTCTGTCTTCCCTGTCAACCTAAGTTCTGCCCAATCAACAGGCCCAAAGCAGTTTCTTTTTTAACCAATGAAAGCAACACAAAGACAGAAGGACCTCCTACAGCAAAGCTGTTTGATGAACTGCTGACTCTTCTCATCAGGAAGCCTGTCCTGTTTGAATATAATCTTTATGAATCTTGATTCTGTCCATAGTTTTTCCTCTCTTGTGGAAACAAAATTAAAACCTCTTATCCAATGTAACATATATCCTAATTTCCATTCCGAGGTTAACACATCTTTAAAATATATAGGCTGATTTAATTCAGCAGTTTTTGTTCTATTAGCCAGTGTCTCTACACAGCTGTTGTTCCTTTTTTAATTAGCATTTACAATCTTAAAAGTCAATAAAAGTTTGTGTAGTTGATCTCTTGGGGTTTATTACTCCTTTCTGTTTATTAAGCATATCTTTTAAAATGCCGTTAGATCTTTCTATACCTGCTTGTCATGTGGGATTGTGTGGTATATCTATAATATGCTTTATGTTGTAATATGCAAAATACTGCTTCATTTTCTGAAGACATATCTGGAGAATTATTAGTCTTAATTTGTACAGATATCCCTATAATGGCCAGAACTTCTAATAAATATTTAATTACAGAATCAACCTTTTCAGAACTTAAAGCAGTGGCCCATTGAAATCCTAAATATGTATCTATTTAGGATTAGATAGATGGTATGGTAGACATATTTTAATCTTCCAAACTTTGCAAAATGAAACATATCCATTAGCCAAATTTTATTTCTTTGAGTAGCTTTCAGGTTTCTTCCTGCAAGTAATAGGGTTTGACTATACAAGAACTAATAGGATAGCTCTTACAGTTTCTTTGGCTTGTTGCCAAGTAATAGAAAAATCTTTCTTCAAACATCTGTGGTTAGCATAGTGTTTCTTATAAAATTCTGAGGCTAATAGCACATTTCCTACCAGTAGCTGAGCAATTTCATCATTACCTTCTGCTAGAGGACCTGGTAGACCCATATGTCATCGGATATGTATAATATACAAAGGATGATTTCTATTTCTGATTATTTGTTGTAGCTGAACAAATAACAAAGTTAATCTTGAATCATCTGGTATAAGTTCAGCAGTTCAATATGTATAACAACTGCTTCTGCATATTGAGTCACTAACTATATTAAAAAGATCCTGAAAAATCTAATAGTACCATGAGAGTAACATATAATTCTCATTTCTGACCTGAATCATAAGGGCTTTTAGCCACTTTTTTTCTGAATTATAACCTGCATTTTCTAATTTATTTGAATCAGTATAGAATGTAGGGGCTCTAGAAATTGGGGTACATTTTATTATATGAGGGAAAATCCAATTCGTTCTTTTTATAAACTGAAGTCGCTTGCTTTTGGAATCTTTGTTATTAATCTCTCCCAAAAATTACTGCAAGTTTTTTTTCCCAGTTTTCATTTTCTTCACACAATGATGCAATTTCAGCAGTAGTAAAAGGTATCACAATTTCTGCTGGGTCTATTCCTACTAACTGCCTAACTATCAATTTTTCTTTCAGAATCAATGCAGAAATCTTTTCTACATAGGTCTTTATTTTTTACTCTGTATGTGTGGTAAAAAAAAATATCCATTCTAAGATTTTCTTTCTGCGTAAGAAATCTTGTGGGAGAATGAATTAAAGGTAAAACTAAAGTACAATCAATCGTTGGATCAAAGCTATCCACAAGTGCATCCTGTAATTCCTTTTCTACCAGAGCCAATTCTCTTTCAACTTCAGGTGATAATGTTCTTGGACTATTTAATTCCTTATTGGCTTGTAAGGTCTGAAATAGATTACTTAGTGCTTGAGTTGTTAGTCCAATTGGGGGCCATAGCCAGTTAATATCTCCCAGCAACTTTTGAAAATCTTTAAGAGTTCATAATTGATCTCTTCTGATGTGTACTTTCTATAGTTGAATCTTCAGTAAACCTATCTTGTATCCTAAATAATCAATAGAATCTCCTCTTTGTGTTTTTCAAGAGCAATTTGTCTTTGCTCATCAAACATCTTTTCTAAAGCATCTGTATTTGAATCAGCCAACAAGATATCATACATGTAATGGTGAATTATAGATTGAGAAAACTGTTTATGAATTAGTCCTAATTGCTGTTTTACAAAATATTGACTAAAGTAGCACTTTTAACGTTCTCTGTTGAAGAATATTATAATGGCATCTTTTAACAGGTTGGGAATTATTATAATTAGGGAATGCAAAGTCAAATTTTCTCTACCCTGTTCTTATAAAAAGTATAGTAGAAAGAAGTCATTTAAATCAATCACTATACTAGATCATTCATTAGACAGTAGAAAAGGCAAGGAAATTCCAGACTAGAAAGAGCCCATTGGCTAGATCACCTTATTTATGGATCGTAAATCTCTTACCCTTGTCAATTTTTCAGATTTCTTTTTACTGACAAACGAAAATTTTAAGGAATTCTTCAAAAATGTTGAGCAATTAACTTCTCCTGTCCCAGTTATTCTAGTTTCTGTAATTTTTCTGGTGTCAAACGTCATTGTTCCACCCAGACAGGTTTGTCCGTTAGCCATTTTAAAGGCAGGACTGTTGGTACCTTTGAAAGACCAACAGGTATTTGCCCTGCTTATGCTCAACTTGAATGGTCTATGACCATCCTTGATGATACCTTGTATTATTTTTCTCAGAATCATTTCTTATTTTATAATTTGTTTCTTACATTGGGGGAAATTTAATCTGTGTTTTCCATTGCTACAATAAATGACATCCACATAAATTCATTGCTATGTTATCCACATATAGCTTTAATTTTCCTACCTATTCTTATGGCCATATGAATTTGATCCAACCTGTACTTTGCTTTACCTGAGATAAAGTGCCAGTTCCTAGAAGCTGGTCATTTACCTCCTGAAGAGGCCAACCAGGATGCCAAGATTTTGGTGAAATTATTGATACATCTACACCTGTTTCTATTCAACCCTGAATTTCTACGCCATTTATTCATATTTTTAATTTTGGTTTTTGATCATGTATAGAAGTTTGTCAAAATACTTGCTTTATGGTTTCTCCTAAAAATCTTGTTTTATCTACTGTAGCTGTTCTGGCATCTAGATCAGTATGTTTTTTAACAACAGGCATGAAATCTTTTAATTACTCTGTGTAAAGGTTTCCCCAATGCTGGGAGGGAATGATTGAAGCAAATTTGATATTGGGGTTGGTGTTATAATAACCTTATGCTGCTCCTTTACAATTTCATAATGCAATGGTACAGTAGATTCTACTCTAAATTCCTCTGTCTTTGTGTGAATATATTTTAATTAGTAGGTTTTTCTAAGGCTTGTATCTTATCAGTATTAAGTCTCTCTAAAGCTTATATCTTACCAGTCAAACGATCATGTTTGGCATAGCTACCAAACCACTTCTTAAAGGAGACAATATTAATTACTAAAGTGATAGTAATTACAATGGGCATTATGTCAGTCCCAGCTAGCTCATTTATCCCCTCTTACATTTTCCATCAAACTATCCAGAATAGCACTGTACTGTGTCCTAGCACCCTATATTGGTATGTTCCCCATTCTTAACCTGGAAAAGATCTCCCCTAAAGGATGTCCAAGGTATCTCACCAAATCTGCTGACTTCTCTGTTTGGTGGTGGGCTCAAGACGTCCAATGTCTCACCAAATCTGCTGACTTCTCTGTGTGTCCGTGTCAGATCCCCACAAGAGGCATAGAAAGCACCTGCAACAGAGCCAGCTGGGTCTCCCCTCCTTCTGTGTGGTTGTGGGAGCACCAAAAGTGCTGCTTTATCTTCACCGTAGTGACTGCCCCACTAAAGGTAACATTAACCAAATCTCTATTATGCTAATAAAACTCAAGATTCAAAGGCTAGGGTGATAAACCTGTCAGTTCATAGAGTTGGAGCTCTTTCTCCTTTTGCTTGTTTCCCCAAAAGTAAGTCTCCCTCCTTCCACACCACCCCAACTAAAAAGGACCCATATTATGTTTCTTTTTGCTACTTCCTGTCAACTAATTTTTACTCCCGCCTTTCTGAGCCCAAGTTAATATTATTTTAATTAATGCAAATACAGCACATCTTTACATGGTTAAACAAATGCAGCATGAACAAATATAACACACCTTTACATAGTTAAAGTAATATCCTCCAGCAAAGCTGGCTTCAGCTGTCAGAGAACTCGTACACCATATCTAAAGGGAAAATAACTGAAGCAAGTCTTCAGATCCCAAGGGAACTGACTTTTGATCTGGAGTTCTGTAACAAGTCTTACAAGGAATAAAGCATCAAAACTTACTTTCCATGAATACTCACAGGAAGCTGAAGTGTGTGCTCTGCCAACAAAGAGCACGTTTTACCATCTAAAGAACAGAGGAGCCTACACATCTGAGAACCAAAGGGACTTATCAGATCAGGGCAAGAGAAATACCCTGGGCAAGAGGCATGCATAGACGTGAGTGTAAGATTACAAAGGTACAGGAATAAAACAGGGCTCATTACCTAATTTGGCCCTTCAGGAAACAACGTAACTTACACTAGAAAAAGCATTTTATGTTCAGAAGAATTAAGCAAAATATAATTGTATTACTTTGCAAAGCAGCCAATGTTACAGACACTGCTGTATCCTCATAAGCACTGTTAAAACAATAGGCATGCAGATACCATGGGGAGGAAGAACTAAATCAATCTCCTCAATGTACCTTAGGTTTCGGAGTCCAATAAAATTTCTAGGAATCTGTTCCCTAAGGTGTGCCATCAACTTTTAAAAACAGTTCAAGTTCAAGGTAATTCCCTGACATTATGTATAATGTCAAAAGGTAGGATGATTTGATTCCTTATCAAAGGACAATTTTACTTGGTTATTACCAATTTATAGTGCAAATAGACTGATATTTATAAGTAAATATGTGCTGTTTTCAGCCAGTATCCAACTCAAAACGTTCATGCCACTTATAGTTACTGGAAATGACTATAAGAAATTGTCCAAATGCATCTTAGATATTTCCAGATTTTCAGAAAAAGTATTATTTTTGTTTTCTTTACTTTCGTAGTGTCAAAAACACAATCACTTAATTGGTTGAAAACACACAGGAACTTCTGGTTTCATTTAAATAGAATAAATTGCTGATGTGTTCTTTAATAGTACTAACAACTAAATCTCTTAAGAATAATGTATTTCAAATGACATTTAACTTGGCAATTAAGGAAATTGTGTTAGTTTTATACTCTATTTGCATTGGGAGGTTAATATTTTTAGGTTAGCTAAGTTGATATTTTAAATGATGGCAAATTTCCAGAGTCTAGGGGATTTAGAAAACGTCTTCTTCAGTTTGGAATTTACTAGCTTGGGATATATAGCAATTCAATCAAAATATCCAACAAAATGAGATGTGTATGTGTGCATGATAGATAGATAGATAGATAGATAGATAGATAGATAGATAGATAGATAGATAGATAGATAGATAGATAGATAGATAATGGATGGGGTGGATATGTAGATATATTGATAGGTAGGTAGGTTGATAGGTGGATAGAGAGATAGATAGGTAGATAGATAGATAGATAGGTAGATAGATAGATAGATAGATAGATAGATAGATAGATAAATTGATTGATGATAGATAGAGAGAATGACTACTGTTCTGCTGAGTTAGTCCACACTAACAGCTAAGATTCCAAAGAGAACCATAGAAAACTGAACACGTATTTCAAGTTACATTCTCCTCTAAGCATTTGTCCGTCTTGATTTGATTGGGCAGAAAGCAGTGTGAAGATGTGATGATGGCAAAGAACACAATTCTGAAAAAATGGCATCCCGTGTCAAGAGATGGGGGTGGTGGTTATGGAGGCAGACATCCAGGTGGGAGAGAAGACAGGGAAACCAGCCCACTGCTCGCAATCTACTCTGAGACATTTATCTCATCCTTCAGCTTCTCAGAGAAAGCAACGGAGGAGCTATGTGAAAAGCCCATAAAGAACAGAATGGAGTTAAAATTAATTAGCAACGTTAGCAGGTTTCCTGGATAGAATGGTTAGCATTGCGTTTTCTTGTTTGGGTCTTATGTATAACACTGATATATTTGATTTCATGTATATCAATATATTCTATACAACCAGGACATGGCAAACATTAAGTCAAAAGATAAATGAAATATCTGAAGATGACTTTTAATGTTATATTCCCTTTTCTCGATTTTTCTGATCATTTCTTCTTACTATGAACCTTCAGCTCTTGACCGGTTTCCATAAAAGAAAACCCCCAAACATGCCACTATCATTTACCTGGACCACCTGTCAGAACAAGATCTTGCAGTCACCAGTGACTACAGTGTTTATATAAAATGAAGCGTGTCAACCAAGAAATAGCACACAGACACTGCAAAATAGGGAAATAGCAAGGCTACAATCTCTTTGCTTAATTCCAAATGACAGGCCAAATCTCTGAGAAGCAGATTACGTATGGGCGATTCACTGATGAAGTCGAAACTGCCACTTCCTTGTCCTGTCTTCTCTTGGCACAATGAATTCTAAATTCACATTTAATTATGACTAACTCCTAATTGTCTTGTGAGATTTAATCATAAGCACTAAGTGACATATTAACGCTCATGTAAGACTGCTACAAGCCAGCTAAATTACAGCTATTTTTAATTTTATTATTGAAGTATATCATCTGGGGTATTTCCTCAATTTTACATTCTACACTCTGTAGTCTTTCCAACCTGCTAAAAATGACTGGCTAAAATCACATGAGAATACTGATTAGAAAATTATGGCAAAATTCTAATAATGATCTAAGTTATCAATGAAATTATAAAGCCTTAAAATTGATTTCCTCAACATCTCTTTGTTAATTACTTTCTTTCTAACTGCTATTGAAAAATAAATCACCTAGAACAGGCATTTCCTTTTAGAATCCTTCACTCCTTCACAGAGTTTAAATGTAGTTTCTCTTTCTGGAGCCATAATCAATTTCTTAACAGTACATCTGAGAAAAACCCCCAGCTATCTGACTTCAAAATATAAAAATATTTAAATGTAAAATAAAGTTGGTTATAATGTGATTGCTTTCAGCATTACAATTTGATTATAAAAATATGTATTCAAGCATATTTTCTGCAAAGAATATAATATGATAGAAATCGATCAACATTGTCTTCTCTTCATTTTGTGCACGAAGCTGAAGATCATTAAATTAATGTGCCCCGAAGTAAAAGATGCCATGTCAATTTAGCTGATTATCACTGATCTGCTCTGAGTTTGTGTCCACCAGAATTAGGAATTTTGTTAAATGTCCAGATATGGATTAGACAGAATTTAATCTTTGACAAGTCACTTCTCTAAATTAAATTCAACTTTGACATATTGGAGAATGCACAGTTAAACAGTGGCCATATTGACATAAACAAAAGATGTTAGATTTATATACATTGTTATCAAATGTGAATTTTAACTCATATAAATGTATGTTCAAATAAAACTTAATTTACCAAATATTATAAAGATAAGACATATTTATACAAATAAATGTATCAATAAAATTTTATTAGTCAAAATTTATTCTGAAACTGAGTGAGTTACCATTTTGCCTGGAGAACTATAATAAGTGTCTGGAGAAATATAAGCCAACAATACTATTCTGCTTATGCCCAGAATAAATAGCAGACATGCTCTCTGTAGCTATTAAGTAAACATTTTAAGATGATCTCCTGCTTATGCTTATAAAACACAGCAGAAAAATTTTCTATAATTAATAATGCCCTGTCTCAAATATGCCTGAATATCTTCCGTTATGTTAATATCACTAGCCAACATTCCCCATTTTCATAATTACTACTAAGTGGATGACAGTTTCCTCCAACAGTCAATACCCTCTGCTACCAAGCATCTCTTTATTTTAGCAAAAATTCACCTACTGTTTCATTTAAAATTATTGAACCACTCAAGGAGTTTCAGCTCAAGCTTAAACATGCATCTACTGATGGACCAGGGATTCTGTCTCACCCCACCCAGTTACCATTCGCTTCCGCTGCGTGAGGCTGCTCACATGCCATCCCCACTGCTATTTCAACAGTAGCTCTCCTTGCGTTTTCCCCTCTCCCATGGGATGTTCAATCTCTCCCTACAGCTTGACCCTTCCTTTCAAACTTTTTGAAATTTTCCTATTTAAAAATAAATAAATGAAAGCTTATCCATGTCTCCCTGGGACGCCAGGTTCCATTTTGCACACGGCAGATAACATTTGCCAATTTCTCCATAGCCTACTCCTTCCTCAACCTCTTAGTGCGTCTTCTGCACCCCGATAATCCCCACAACGTTTAGAAGTGTGTAGCTAAGGGGAAATGTATGGAAACTGAATCATAATTAGAAGTCTGGGCCTGTGCCATCCTCAGGGACAGAAGCAGAGCAGCTGGGTTTCTAAGGTTGTAATTCTGTCGGAAACCATAGGGAAGGTGTGTAGCTTCTACCTTGAGGCTGAAGGTCTGTGAAGCCAGAATGGCGTGGGAGAGGCTTGAGGGTGCGTTCTGGGTTCCAGAGTTTAAATGCCTGAACACCAAGACTTCCAGTGCTGGAAGGCAGGAGCCGGATACTCTGATTCAATGAAAGGGAGGAGAGCCTTGGTACTTCTTTGGCTATATTTTTCTGTTCCAGTCCTCACTGTATTGTGTAATGTCAGCCTGAATTGGTGAGTGTGTTTTCTCATTATTCAGCTGACTAACTAAAATGCCACTGGTAAACATCATGGTATTAGGATGGTCCATCTCCTTTCTCTTGGACACCAGAGCCACATACTTGGTAGTGAGGGAGTTTGGGGACCTATCGGTCCTTCAGGTTTCCCTTTTGTCGGGGTGGGAGGACAGCCTTACCTACCTCATCAGACTCCACCACTCAATTGTATTTTTAGGGGTATTCCTCTCACCCATTCATTTTTGGTTGTGACAAAATGACCTGTACCAGTTATGGGAAGAGATTTTTTTAGCTAAAGCTTCTATCCTTCAATTTGCCTGACCCCAGGCTGGCCGGCAGCTCCTCTCTTCCTCCTAGCCTCTCACGCTACCAGCTCCAACGTGTCATTTCGTTTGCCAACCTCTCAGGTGGACTCCCAAGTCTGGGACACCCAAAGCCCCTCTGTTTCTAAACGCCATTCCCCCATTTTCATCCAATTACAGGATCCTAACCGGTATGTTACCCAAGCTCAGTACCCACTCTCACGCCAGAGCCTTAGGGGACTTAAACCTATCATTGCTGACCTTCTAAGAAAAAACCTACTTTGCCCCACCTCATTTCCTTTTAACACCTCTTTACTTTCAGTCAAAAAACCTAACTGAACCTATCCCCTGGTTCAAGACCTCTGGCTCAATAATTCTTCAGTGGTCCCTCTTTATCCTTCAGGGCCCGTCCAGAAATACATACAGATGTACTTGGTCAGCTATCTGGATATCTCTTAATTCTGTCAAATAGACATGTAAAACTAACCATTACAACATTTAATTATTATTTACTGGCAATCTACTGTGATCTAGGTACCTGAGACATTTCAGGGGGCAGAACAAGGGGCCCAGTCCTTTGAAATGTATGTACATATATCCCTGGGTGAGTCTCAGCAACATAATATCCCTTTCTATACACTCTTTTTTCTTTGAAGATGTTTTCCCTTGGTGTCCTTGCAACCTCCAGTCAGATTTTCTTCTTCTCCTCTGGCTTACTAGAACAGACCACTCAACTTGGAAGTTTCTCAAATTACAGTCGTCAACTATCTTCTTGTTTGTGAAATCCAGAACCATACGTGTAGCCAACCATCGAGCTAACGCTTTTTAAGCCTTCAAAATCCCTTCATACTCAACATCTGTAAACCGAATGGGTAATATTTTCTACCAATCCACATCTGCTAGTTTGGAAAACTGTAGCACGGCTTTATATTTCCTCCTTCAACTCAATATCAACTCTTGGCAATTTAATTTTTGGAGCATTGCTTTATGCACTTCTGTTACTCACAATCTTTCCCTGAACACAGCGACTAACACCTGGATTCGTGCAGTGGCCCACATGAAGGCTCTTCCGCCATCCTTTAGCCTGTCCCTTTTGAACCTAAAGAATAAAGACACCTGATCATGTGTAGAAGACCTCCAAGGATTAGGTGGTATTCCAGCATTAATTTGATCTACCCACTCTTACCCAGCCCTGACATTACCAAACACCATCATTTCTGGGCTGATCATAATTGAGAAAGACACAGTCCCAAATGTCATTACTCCATGTGCTGAAGTTCAGAAACACCAGAATTCCCATAGTGCAAATGCAGCAGTGTTTTCTGCTGCATGGGGAGCTGGTCATTGCTGTACCAGGGCCATCTCCCCTCTCTGTGTCTTCACTTCTCTTTATGCGTATCTGTGTTCAATTATCCCATTTTAATGAGAACACCAGTCAGATGGGCGTAGGCCCTGCCCTAATGACCTCCTTTTAACTAGATCACTTGTGTAAAGACCCTATTTTCAAACAAGATCACATATTGAATTACTTCAGTCAGTGCTTCAACCTATGTGTAGAAGGAGCTCACAGTTCCAACAATGTAGTAGCCCTTTCTTAGTATTCATTGACTGGATTATGATAATTTATCGACAGCCTGTTCTGCAGTAGGCAGCAAGCTGAGACTGCAGTGGTGAGCATACACTCATGGGGCTTTCACCACACAGGGTGTGGGTTAGAGATATTAGTCATTAGGAATCGATTCATACAATTGTAGGTTTTACTCAAAGGTGCTATGATGGGGAAAAAATAATATGGTAGAGGAATCTTGTTCAGAAGAGGGGGTGTTACCTTGAGAAATAAGAGAAGATATCTATTAGAGCATGAATATTTTTTCAGGTTCAGCAAGCGACATGCATCAAGGTTTTCTGACGATTTGGAATAAAATATAAGCAGCACTTGTGAAGTGTGATGCTGATAGGCTGATAGGACTCAGGCCATCAAAAAGCACAACCTCAAACTCTAGAACCTTGCCTGTTGAAATGTTGGAATCATCATAACCAATCCTTAAAGACCAGTATCCCCAAAATAGGAAAAAGAAAAAATCAATCTAAAAAGTATTTGTATTTTGTAACCTTCTTGTCCCAGAAATGTGGCACCATGAATTTCTTCTGTAGCTTATCAGGTCATTTGGTTATAGAAGCTTGGATGAGCTTATACGATTTACTGATTATAACCAGAATGGGCATATCTTATCTTAAATATTAAAGCTGTAAGATTTTCTGTGCATATGCTTGCATACACTAAGAAGTTGGGAATATTATAGACTTCTGCTATAACACATACATTTGCAGACGACTAAGTGTTTCCTTAACTCACATATTTGGGCTTTCCTAATGTCTTATTCTGACTGTGTAAATAAGCCCATCCCCAAAATAAATGTTGTACATTTTCAACATCCCTGGAATGGGTTATTTTGTCCTCTGAAGGATAGAGTGCAGTTCACTATTTTGAAAACTAGGATGATACTACATATTCAGTATCCCTGGAGTGAGTTATTTTGTCCTCTGAAGGACAGAGTGCAGTTTACTATTTTGAAAACTTGGGTGATGCTCAGAAGAAGATCTCCAGATGTGGGGAGGAAGCAATTGTAGCGGTGCCCTCCTGCTGGAGCTGGGCCTCTCACCAGCTCAGCATGTTAACTTGGTAGTTGTTTATTTTCCTATGGTGGCGAGGCTATCGGAGTGTCAGTACACAGGAAAGCCATGGTCTTGGGACCTAGGTTTGAGCTCCTTGTAGGGAGCATCACGGGGTGTCTCACCACAAGATCAAGCTTCCTTCAGTTTCTTGCCTAAATACCTAGGCAGCACCTTCTGTGAACCATCAAGCTTCTGAACTGGTGCAACAATGGACACCATTTCTGCTATCATAGAATGTAGAATCTGCTAGCTTTTGGCAGAATTATACATGAACAACCCTAAGGATATCTTTGACAGAGAACCTGACTTCTGTTGGTTATGGCTACCCATAATTTTGCAAATGCAGGATAAGAATGTAAGATCCAGGTCCAAGTTTCAAAGGCCTGAGATTAAACCAAGCAAACAATAAAGCATATTTCTGTTCTTACACATTGACATAGACATCCACTTCAACAAAGACATTATATGTGAAATTTGGGAGTTTTAAATGACTAAAAAATAGTGAAAAATGATAAAGATAGCTGAATTACTATTGCACAATCCAGATATTGTGCTCGAGATATTGGCTTGACCTATAAAACATTGCATATGTGATCCAAATTATTATAATTATTCTATTGAATTTATTTACCCTTTAATCAAATTCATTGTATTTTCAAATAAAAGTGTCCATATTATTTTCATTCTATTAACAATTATTATTTAAATAAATATATCTTCATTAAACTCAAAATAGTAAAACTTTAAATATTGGAAAATTAAAATTGTCATCATTCATGTTCCTAAACAGTATTTCTTTCTTCTAAAATATTCAGAATTACTATTAAACATAAAAAAGCAAATGTCATTTTTAATCTGTATTATTAAATGTTTAAAATATTGTTTTCAGGTATGTTTAAATAAAATAAAACACTGTAATTTTAAATTATACAGTATTAAGTAACAAGGGATAAGAGCTGCAAATTCTGTCAGTTAGATATCTAATTACCAAAAGTAATTTTTTGTATATTTCAAGGGCTAGTGAGTGAGATATTGAAGAAATATTACCTGGGTCCTGATTGGTGTTACTTAATCAAATGTAGTGTTTGCAGGTGATGTTACAGGAATGCTAAGTAAGAATGCTCCACTAGAGGGGACAGAGAGGGCTGACTGAAGTGTGTGAGTGTGTGTGAGTGTGTGTGTGTGTGTGTGTGTGTGTGTGTGTGTGTGTGTGTGTTTGGTTTAAAGTGTGCTCTCTGTAACAGTTCAGGATCATGGTCTTTCTCTTATGCCTTGAGGTTATAAAGCCAGTAAATGAGTGTGAAAGCTTCCGTTGGAAATATCAGTGAATTGTGTCAGAAACTGGAAGACCAGTGACCGGGTGACCAGTGACCAGTGACCGGGTGACCAGTGACCAGTGACCAGTGACCGGGTGCATGACTGAGAGAAAGAGAGGGCGGGTGGCAGTTAGTTTAAGATCAGAAACGGCTAGTGACACCCGGTCAAAGTTGTGTCTGCTTTCCCAGCTATCTCTCAGTCTGTACTTAAAAAGCAGAACTGAGCCAATTCCCAGGGCTCTCGGACCTGTAAGAAAACAAAACAGTAAGAAAATAAAAGAGTGAAATTATCTATACAGAGACTAGATTTCCTTTTGAAAGAATGTGATAAAACTTAAGGTAATTAATTCTTCAAAAAATGTCAAGAAGGTGGCTAGAAGTGCCTTGAGCTTATGAAATGTTAATGATAAGTCCAAATATTTATTCTAAAGTGATTCTGAAAAATCCCAAAAGGCTATTGTATGTGTGGGTGTTCAAGAGAACGGTGTTTGAAATGTGAACACCACTGGGAGACTAAATCCCAATTAATAGGACTTTATGGCAGGATAGCTTTACAAAGAACTCATGTAGCCATTGAAATGGGCTATTATAGTTATATTTGCTGACATTTAAAGATACTTATGGCATGTTTATTAACAACTGAACAAATAAAGGCATATTTAATAGTTCCCAGTTCCACTTTGTTGTGTGAGCACACGTGCAAAGGCGTGAAGAGATGGCTACTTAGGAAGATGGCTGTCTCCGTTGTCAACATGCTGGATTATACAATCTGAGGAATTAATGAAGCTAGAACAGCACATCTCACATTTGTGGCTTCATGTTATGTCAGAAAAATTGGCCTCATTAGTGCATGTGTATCTAGGTTTAAAAAATAACGAATTAAATACAGACCTGACATTTGCTTTAACCTCTCTTTATTTAAACTGTATTGCTGGGAGCCTGCTATTTTGATTATGCAGCCTCATAAACTGAATCTAAATGCCTTTGCTCTTTCTTTAATCATGGAATAGTTTATATAAAATAAAAATTATCAGTGCCTTGATTGTTTGGCAAAGTGGTGCAGGCCATCTACCTGCTGATAGACTTCATCTTTTTAATGGGTGGAAATCTTCCTTTTCCATCCCATTATGATTCTCTGATAGACTTCTTCATTTCTTCCTAAAACAATTTTAGAATATGTCATGTTCAGTTTAGAATTTTTTCATCTAAGTGATCAGTTTTGGGGGGGTTGGAGTATAATAACATGTAAAATATTTACTCTTAATGTAGGATGTATGTATTTATTTCCCCTTCACTATTCATGATTCACTCATGTCTTCTTGTTTTTAGTGTTCAAGCTTTAATTTTTATTATGAAAAAATTCAAAACATTTTAAATGATAAGGTAAATAGTGTAATCACACCATCAGGTACCTTCAGCAATTGGCAACCCATTAGTGAGCACGCATGGACCCCCAATAAATTGTGCCCCAACTGAGACTTACTCTCATCTAGATATGTCAGAATGCATGTTTAAAGAAATCTTACTGAAAACAGAACACCTGATAATTCCCTAATACTATCAAATATGCAGGTGAATTATTTCATAGAAATTGTTTTAGAGGTTTTTCTTCTTTGAATCCAGATCCAATAGTCAAAGAAAAAAACAGACAAACGATAAAAATACGCAATTAACAAAAGATTCACAAAATAATAGTGAAAAATTTCTTAAACTCTATAAACAATCAGGGAAACACAAACTAAAATCACAACAAAGTATTTTTCATATCACTGTCTATAATAAAATACAATTATGACAAAAACAGAAATCAGCACAGACTCTCATTACCACTGGAGGCCTAGGACTTTTAATGGCCACAACCATACATAAACATATATAAAATATCTGGGAATTTTATATACTTTACTGTTATTATATTCATACTCCTGCCATCTGCTGCCAGATGCATATTCTATTTAACAGCCACCTAACTTTGTGGCTTCATTTTTTATACATTTTAAGTAGTATTATATCACTTTTCCCTTTCCTTTCTTCCCTCCAACCCCTCTCAGGTTCTCTTCCTCCAACTCTTTCCATGTCCCCAACTCTCAAATTAATGGCCTCTTTTTATTATTATTGTTTTATATGTGTGGTGTGTGCATGGTATTTATAAGTATGCACAAATATATAGATACAAATTGCTAAGTCCATTTTTGTTCTATGTGTGTAGATGTTTTCAGGACTCACCATTTTGTATTGGATAACCCCTTAGGGTTATTCAACCCCAGAGAAGGGCGAATTCTGCCTCTTTCCAAAGTCATTAGTTGTCTGTAGGGTTTTGTCCATGTAAGACTCTGTGAGAGTCCCCTCTTCTTCCTTTGCATATCTACTGATGTTGCCATTGTACGAGTGTTGTTTATGAAGTCATTTTTACGAGACACTGTTTTATAACATACTTTTGCCTGTTCTGGCCCTTACAGTCTTCCCACCACTCTTCTTTATGTTTCATGCACCATAGATGCAGGAACTGCAATATAGATATTGGCATTGGTGCTCGCCTTCCTATTGAATCCCATAGTGCTTCCTTCCTAAGAGTACTCTTAAAAGTGTGTGGGCAATACCAGTGCATACCAGCCCTACCAGGATCTGCACCTTAAAGAAAGCTAACTCCCTATCTCTCCCAGCTATCAGTTATCAGTCAACAGTATTTTCTTTGCCTTGGAGTTTCTTACCCACCTCCCTTCTCCGTGCTGGGATTTTTGTCTGGTTTGGGGTTGTCCAGGTCTTACCCTTGCCATCACAACTTCTGTGAGTTCAAACGTGCAACTGTCCATCATTTCTGGAAAATGCATTGCTTTTAGTCAACCTCTGCTTCTGGCTCTTGGAGTCTTTTTGACCCATCATCCACAATGATTCCAAAGCCAATGGATTTTAAATATTCAACATGTACAGAACAATGGATAACTGACCTCACCCTCAAGTTACAATTGTGATCATCCACTAGGAAACACACACACACACACACACACACACACACACACACACATACACACACACACGGATCCCTAGAATGTTAAAATTTCTAAAGACCAGGACATACCAGTCACCAAAGATCATCTTTCTGTCTTCCTCTCTCAGTATGAACCCAAATTGGGGCAAGGAAGCTATTGGTGAATATTTAGAAAATGTACAGAAAGGCAGCCCTGGGTACTTTGTTTTGCTCTTCTGTTTCTGTGAAAATACACTCTGACTAAAAGCAACTTGGAGAGAAAAGAGTTTATTTCAACTTATGCTTCTAGGTTATGGTCCATCATTGAGGGAAATCGGGGCAGGAAGTCAAGGAGGACCTGAGGCAGAAGTTATGGAGAAATGCTGCTTACTGTATTGTTCACTGGCTGCTGCTCAGTTAACTTTCTTCCACAGCTCAGACTCTCTTATCCATGAATGGTGCTGCCCACAGTGTGTTGGGCCTACCCAGGTCAATCATCAGTCAGAACATTTGCTCACTGACATGGCTGGCCACAGCAAATCTGATCTAGCTAACTCCTTAACTGAGCCAGCCTCTTCTCAAGTGATTCTGGGTTATGTAAGGCTGACAATGAAAACTAACTAGCACACCAGGTAAGTAGGACAACCTCGCGACTCCTGGTGGGGAGAGAAGGGGGATTTTGTTTGTTTTGGGTGAGTCTCCTGAGTACCACATTAGTATTCATACATCAAATACCGAGCAGCGAGTTTCAGGTTCTCAGTAAAAAGATTTACAGTCTAAAGTCTCCTGTGAACAGATGTTTTACACAAGGCCAGATGCTAACAGAAGAAAATATGCCTATGGAGAGAGAAAAGTTTAAAAAAATAAAACCTGTTTCCATGCCTTCTAGAGGTGAATTTTTATATATTTTCTTCTTTTTAAAGAATCATTTTCCTTTCAAATTGCAGAAATTTTTACCCCATCTCCCTTTGAGTTTTAGAATGGGGATGATTCCCTCCTCGGGCTGCTTCCTCTTCTGGGATTTGTCCATTCTTCTTATGGTCATTCTCAGATAGATAATATCTTTCTGTCTTTCAGATATCGTGGGTTCTGTCACTCGCTTGAGCCCACAGCATTACTCTGTGTTTTTCTTTGACCTTACACTGTCGACCATGACTGATGGTGGGGACCTCAGTTGCTATGACCTCTTGACTGCCGGCCTCAGCTCCTCACACTTTACAGCAGGACTTCGAGGGACCTTGTGTATATTCTTAGCTCCCTTTTATCCTCCCTTCCCTTTCTCTTCTTCAAAACCTTCTCTTCGGTCATTAGAGAACCTGGAAACATAAAACAGTTCTCTTTGCTGTGGTATATTTTTTATTTACTTTTTTTTTATTGAGCTCTACCTTTTTCCCTGCCCCCCTCCCTGACTCATAAAGCAGTTCTTAGTCTACCTTGTCGATCCAAGCATATCTGCTTCTTCTGCGGTGTATAAAATTCCTTGTGTGTTTCTGTTGTATGACATGCTGTATGCATGGGTCATCCCTGCTTCCAAAGCCATGCGTAGCCAGATGTGCTCAGGCCAATTGCTGATCTCCTCTTGACTGACTCCTGTGGCACCAAAAATAAAGTTAAATGATGCCAGAGTGAGCAGGTCCAGATGGCTTCCCTTCACCAAACATCAAAAACAAATGTGACATCTGACACTGTTCTCGAAGGTATTTCTGATCTCATTTTCCTTGGAAATGTATGTGAACCCGATCTGACACTCCATGCAATATGTGAGATGGGGGAAATGGTGAGTGACGTCAGCCCCAACTGCACAACTAGTCAGAGAGACACAGTTTGGCACAGAAAACAGGACTAGCCAGGGAGGCATTGGTAACTATCGTTATCTGTTGGAGACTTTAAACCCCCCACTCTGCAATCTCTTTTGAAGTATCTCTCCTTTAAGACTTTTTCCATCTCTGTCATAGTGACAGACACAGCACTTGCTGTAACATGGCAGAATAATGCATTCAAATATCCTGTCCCAAAGGCTGAGTAATATATTCAAATATCCTGTCCCCAAGGCTGTTCCATGGTGTAATGGTTAGTATTCTGAGCTCTGAAGCATCCAGTCCTGTGGTTAGTTATAGACCATCCCCCAGTCTTCAAGTCTTCCTTCCCCAAGGTCAGGCAGCTGTCTGGCCCAGATCTGATAGCCCCCAGGAGGGAGCTTAGCAAGCCTGAGTCAGTTTCCAGGGAGATCCTCCAGCAAAGCCTTGGGGAGGAGAGCTGCTTTAAAGATACAGAAAAATCCCTGGTCAGAAATATGAGCTAAGATCAAGTGGAGTGCACACCTTCAAAACTAAAGTGATAAATAGCTATACTTAAGGAAGGAGGGAGGAGTAAAGGGTGGGCACATACACACACACACACATACACACACACACACACACACAGGCACGCGTACAGACACACACACACACACACACACACACACACACACACACACACACACACACACACGTAGTTTGCCCAGTTTGCAGAAGTTGGAAGGCAGCAACAAAATCCTTACCAGGCTTTTGCAATTGAACCATTTCCAGCACAGTCAGTAACTCTGTGAGTTATAGTGCAAGACATTCTCTGAATACTTTGGACTTTCTTTGCGTACATTTTTTTCTATATGAGTGCTTAAGCCAAAATTAGACTTGAAATGGCTTTCCTATATCAAAATGTCCATTTTTCCCAAAGCGTAATTTTATGCTTGGAGTGAAATAATCGTAAACACTTCGTAAATCTATATTTTAAGTTCAAGTCATGAAAAAAGAAAGTTCAGTATCTTTGATTCCAAAAGTCCTAACTTATCCAGCCAACATTCCTCAATTATGAGAATAGCAGTATTAGCCCAAAAAAAGTGTTCTCAGAAACAATATCCTGTACTTGGGACAGAGAGTTTCTATTACTTTAAAAAAATGACTAATGTTCCTTTTTTGGTTTTATTTTGTATTTATGTATGTGCACGCGTGCCTGTTTGTTTGTCTGTATGTGTGCCATGTACATTTGGGCGCCCTTAGAGATCAGAAGCTGTAATATGCCCTGGAACTGAAGTTATAGGCAGTTGAGAGCCATCTGATAGAGAGGGCAGGGAATAGAACTGGGGTCTTCTGCGAGAGGTGATTGCACTCTTAACCACTGAGTCCTGTCTTCAGTCCTGCTGATGCTCTTTCAAAGCTGGCTCTTTTGTACCGAGCTTCCCAGTGAACATGAGGGAACCATTGAGTCACCCTCTGTCTGGTTGGGTGATCTAGAATGAACTTTACTCATTCTACTGAATCCTCTACCCAGAATGCCAGTTTCTAAGGAAGCAGGACATCCATGCTGCCTCTAAACGTTATTGGAATTCTCTCACATATGAATATATGTAAGGTTCTCCAACAAAAACCCCTTGCTTGCTGTGTTCAGGGAGTCACTTGATGGGAAACCTCCTTCAACCAATGGCCTTTGAAAGCTGGACCAGGTTGGGTATGGCCTTGGTACTAAAGAGACATGGCTCCACCCGCTCTGTCTCTGGCTCCACACTCTCACACCTGGATGCTGGGTTCTGTTCCTATTCCCTGTTGTGATCTGTGAGTTCCCCTTTAAATAAAGAACCCCTTAGTATACCCTATTCGGAGCTAGTGTGGGGTTCCTTCACCTGGTGTATTTCCCTTCAGTCACTGTTTGAAAAGACCTTCAGTGCTGTCCTTATCTGTTGGAAGTAATAAACCTCGCTTTCGCTGTCATTTCCTGGCTGATTTATCAACTCCTTCTCTACGAGGTAAACATGGTGTGCTTGACTTTAACAGTACAGCTCAGTCCCCAATTTCTGAGACGCTGTTTCCAAGATCCTACCGGGTTACCCTCATCTGCAGATGGTCAACCAACTGTATCACATACTGTTGTTTTGATTTAATTGGTATACCTCTTCTCATGTGTCTTTGTACACCTTGAAGTCAATTTTTAGTGGACAAATGCAGCGAGCTTGCATTCACGTACTGTATATGATTATACTCCTAAATATCATCTCAAGACTCTCTCGCCTTCTCTTGTTTCACCTCCTCTCTTCCAATAGTGCATCTTCTGGATTCTGTGTATGAAAGCAAATATAGATTTGTCCTTCTGCTGAGTAATACTCTAATATGTATATATTCCATACTTTCTTCATCCATTCTTCCATTGAAGGGCATCTTGGTTGTTTCCAGGTTCTGGCTATTACAAACAATGCTGCTATGAACATAGTTGAGCATATACTTTTGTTGTATGATAGGGCCTCTCTTGGATATA
>NC_022011.1:87623478-87651694 GCF_000317375.1 Microtus ochrogaster
CTCTTCGAGCTGATGAGGGAGGGGGACTTGACTGGGGGAGGGGGAGGGAAATGGGAGGCGGTGGCGAGGAGGAAGCAGAAATCCTTAATAAATAAATAAATTTTTAAAAAAAGAACATAGGAATAAAATTACTTCTAATGCCAAAAAAAATTGTCCTTCTGGATCTGGCTTACATTGTTCAATATGATTATATCTAGCTCTAGCCATTTGCCTGAAAAATGATATAGTTTATCATTCAATGCTGAACAAAATTTGGAGGTGGATATATATGTGTGTGTGTGTGTGTGTGTGTGTGTGTGTGTGTGTGTGTGTGTGTGTGTATGTACTTTCTTTATCTATTCATATGTTGATGGGCATCTAGTCAGGTTCTATATCTTGGCTAGTATGACTATTTCTTCAATAAACACAGACATTCAAACAGTATATGGTATGTTGTCAGCATCTTTCCACATACACAGAAGGGGCGCTGTTTGGTCATACAGTAGTTTTAGTTGTTTTTTTGAGGTACCTCCTGCTGATTTCCATAGTGGCTTCATTACAGTCATTTTTCTTTTTTTAATATTTAACCAACATTATATAGGGGTTCCTTTTCCCTTGTGCTCTCTTTACAATTATTTGGTTTTTTGTTTTAATGATAGTTCCTCTGACTGATGTGAGATGGAATCTCAAATCAGTCTTTATTGACAATTATCTGATGGCTAAGGATGTCTAGCATCTTCCAAATACTCATAGGCCATTTGTGTTTCTCTTTTGATAACTGTCTATTAAACCCACCTTCCCATTTATTGCTGTGATGATTTTGGAAGCACTATTTGGTGTTCAGTTTTGGAGTTCCTCATCAGTTTACACACACACACATACACACACACACACACACACACAAATGTTATAATATATATAATCCCATATCAGATGTATAATTAAAATTAAAATATTCTCTTTTTTGTAGATTTTCCTCTGCACTCTGCTTTCTTTTCCTCTTTGTTATGATGAAGCTTTTTAATTTGTTGCCATCTTGATTTTAATCATTGCCATTTCCTGAGCTACTGGCATCGTTGTCAGACTGTCCTCACCTTATCTCATAGCTTGGAGTGATGTCCCTGTGCTTTCTTCCAGCAGTTTAACAAGGTCTAGTCTTAAACTGAGGTCTTAGGTCCATTTTTAATTGGCTTTCTCTGGTCATCTCACATACTTTAAGTAATGCTACATAACTAAGAAGACCTAATAAAGTGGAAATACTATGTAAATAGTTATTTTGCTGTGTAGTTTAGGGAATAATGAGAGGCAAAGGTCTGTGTATACTCTTATCAAAGATTGCTTTTCAGGTTCTTCCTTTACTGTCAGGAGGCATATGATGCACTCAGCCACTTCTCTTTTCAGGTTCTTCCTTTACTGTCAGGAGGCATATCATGCACTCAGCCACTTCTCTTTTAAGTCCTATTAGTGCTCATCAGAACTCTGATGACCTTATAGATCTTCTCATGTGTCCTGCCCTGCCTAACCTCCATGCCCATAGAGGCAATGGAATTTACTGCCCTGCTCATTCTTGTTGTTTTGTCTGCTTGAATCATGCTTGAGTCATTTGGGATTGATGTGGAAAGGCCTTGATCGCTTGAGATGTTGCCAACCCTAGACAGATCGTTCTGAGTTGTGTAAGAGAGCAGGCTGAGCAAGGCATGAGGATCAAGCCAGCATGCAGTACTCCTCCATGGCCTCTGCTTCAGCTCCTTTCTGCAGGTCTTGCTTTTTCTGTGTCCTCAGTGATGGAGTGACCCGACGGTCATGAGCTAAAATAAACCCTTTCTTCCCCAAGTGGTTTTTTGTCATGTTTCATCATAGCAATAGAAACCCTAACTAAGGCACTCACCTATAGATAATTAGCTCCCAAAGCTTGGTAATACTTGATTCTTCCCCACACCATAGAAATATCTTGATCAAGATCCCTCAGAAACTACCTGGGATGCAGTAGCTACCCTTCTACCAACTTGGATTTTAGACTTTTCTTCTTTTACTTACTGCATTAACTACATTTGAATTCATTGGAGTTCTTTTCCTTCCAACGATTTAGGAATGATATTTTGCAAATATTAACCTAATCATTCTTTCATTTTCTCATATGTCATGGTATCTTGCCACATTTTGTCTGCAGTGCTGAGCCGTGATTTCATCTCCTCAGGGAAAGCACCAACAAGCACTCATAGAACAAAGTTGCTGTCAGGTGTAGTAAGAGCCGAGTTTTGAAAGGAGGCAAGTTTTGTGGAATTAGAAAAAGAGACTTATAGATCCCTAAGTTCTCCATTCTGCAAAACAAAAGGTGAACTTAGAGAATACTGTCATTAAATTTTATCCAAGCAAAAGCCCAGGCAGACAGACGAAAGACAAGCAGAGGGACCTGGTCCCCCGACTTCTAAATGGATGAATGAAAGGAGCATCAAGGTAAGAAAGAACACTTGAAGCAAGAGCACACACACACACACACACACACACACACACACACACACACACACACACACACACACACAACTCTAGAAAAATATCTACTCTCTCCTTCTTCTGCCCACTCACTCTCAGATAAGCACTGAAATGACCATGTTGAATAAACAGCGAGCCTGAAGCAGCACATGTAGAATTATATCATATGTATGCCATGCTAGAAATAGAAAAATTCTCTGTAGTGAGTTGCAAGATGATAAGAAATCCATTGGGTTATTCAGGAACCTTGCCCATTGGATCATGGTGCCTGGGACTACTATTTATCCCGTAAGTGTTGTACTTCTAGTAGTATACTGTATGTACATACATTCAGAATTTATAGGCATAGCATCGACACCAAACAATCTTAGTGTGCTAAGAAAAGGTCTAACAGTCTAACAGAGAGGCAGAACATGTTTTTTTTTTCTCACCCTATATATAGCTAGAGGTGGACTATGTGTTCACAGATGTTGTAAGGGGTTATAGCTGCCTCATAATCCACCTTTTCCTATTCACCTGCATAGCTGTGATAAGAGTATTGGTTAGCAGGTCAAGTTCCTATGAGATCCCTTTCACTTCACTACATTATGGAAACATAAAACAATTGGTATTGTCGGGGACACTGTGGCTTTTGCTTCCTGGCTAGATGCTCATAACTCAGGGTTCTTCTGGTTGAGTCCCCCACACTAACTATATCATAATTATCGGTTTTTGTACTTTTGTTCCACATTATCAAACTCAGGCATATAAACAGAGTTTAAGACTGAAATATAATTAACTGGTCAGGTATCTTGGGTCTAGGTTCCTTTTTGTTTTGTTTGGTTTGGTTTTGGGGGTTCTTGTTTTTGTTATTGGAGATTGGGTTTCTCTGTATAGGAGCCCTGCTTGTCCTAAAATTCACTCTGTAGACCATGGCCTTGTGCTTGAACTCACAGAGATCCTCCTGCTTCTGCCTCTTAAGTCTGGGATTAAAGATATGGCCACCATAATTGGGCTCAACTTACATTCTTGCAGAGTATTTTCAACTCCTTTAGGAAACAGGAGGACTTTTAGGAGACTCTCCCCTTTCCTGACCTCCTTGGTATCTATATGACTGGTTCTTCAAGGCATAAGACAAGTGCCAGGTCCTTGAGTATTTCTCACCTTCAAGATACAGTTTTGGTGAGAAAACTCTTGAAGGTAAGTTAGGTATGACCTCATCTTCTCCGTGCACATTTGTATTTGTCCAAACTTGCCTATCTTCTGCAATTAGAAAGAATAAGTCTTTTGTGTCTAAACGTCAAGCTCTTGTTAGGGTGCTGTGGTCCTAGTGCAGTACCTTGGCATGAAAGTGTCAAGGTAAATTGTTACATCACTGAATTAGTTACTGAGTGTGCAGCAATTCATCTTCATATCCAAATAACAGAGATCCAAAATTCTATGTATGTTTGGAAGAAGTTTCAGGTGATAGTATTAAAGAATGTGATTGTATCTAAGACTCTGTTGTGCATATTGAATTGGTTTAAGAGAGGGTGTTTTTTTTCCCTAAAGTTGTATATTGAAAAAAAGAAGCCCAGTATCCCCATGTGAGCTTCCAATCTATATCAGTGATTCAGAACAAGTAGTATGATGACTAAGTGCACATTCTTTGAATAAATCAAGAGTGATACATGAACGGTCTGCTGATTTGTATGTCATCTTCCCTTTAAGGTCCCCTTTGTGGCATCCTTTCAATATCTTTACCTGTTCACTTTTAATCAGTTACTATGATGTTCTAGGGATTTATGGACTGATTATAAAGCCATCAATCTAATTTTAGAACACTACTCCATCCAAGGAAATCCCATTCTTACCTCTGTTATTAATGTCCAAAGCAATAAAAATTCAAAAAGTGGGGATTGGATGATAGGAGAGGAAGGCAAGAATTGCTACTTCAAAAATTACATGAAGTACATTTCTATAAACTCAGTGAGTTATGTCGATAGGTTTTCTTATAAATGACATACTGTTTTAGATTACTTCGGGACGTGATGACTCTGTGAACACCTCATGGAAACTAGCTTACATTTTTAACCCAGTCATGTTTAAAGCAGCATTGTAGCAATAGATCTATTCTCTTGTGATTCATGACAAAATTTTAGTTTTATTTATTTTCTTTTTCTACTCTGTAGACTGTCAACTCTATGATACTTCGTTTGACACTGAGAACAATGCTTTCCCAATAAGCAGTCATTGATGAAACGATTCATTTTACCATATCTTTCTCATTTCATCTTCTTTTCTTCCATAATTCATATATTCTGCATATGTTCAACTTTCAGTAGGCTATTAAGGCCAGGTGTTTCTGTCATGGGACCAAGAAGCAGGATTATAAGCATGACTTATTTTCCCTCATACCAAAATGTCTAAATACTGAGCATTAAATGTTTTGTATGTTCAGTGCCAAAAAGTCAGAAGGAAACTAGTTAGTTATGTGCCCAAGTGTAAAACAATTTCCAATCTGACATGAAGGCACATGTGTTCTTGCCTTCTCTCTTGCACTTATTTGGTTTTTTTCCCATAGGCTGTGCTGACCCTGTGCAAACCCTGATCTGCTTATCAATTTTAGAGACTTTTTTTTCTTATATAAAGATTGATTTGAGGTTCTTCATCCAAGGTCCAGGTGCGGTTTCTTCCTGTAAAACATTAACGTGAGTGCTTTAATATGAATACTTATTTTAGATGTGTGGTTCTTGGATGCTTACTACCACCTGACTTTGAACAATAGTGGAAATGACGGTCACTGAGAACACACCATGGAAACGGTCACTGAGGACACACCAGGTCCCTAGGCATTAGGCTATTACAGCATTTGAAGAGTTGACTGTATTTCCAGGCAGTTGGCACAAACCTGTCTGAGAACTGCTCAGTTTTCAGAGTATTTACTGGAAGACTGATGTCTGCTGGAGAGGAACTCTGAAATGCAGGGAAACAAGTGTTCTATTTTAACGCTAGTTCTCGCTGTGACAAGCTGTGTCCTAGGCAGCTTGGCACCTTTCTTCGCCAGTAGAGGAAATGAGACCTACTGATCTCAGACGTGTGGTGCAAATTATTTTAGAAATATCTTGAGACCTAAGCATGCACAACATTTCCTCTACAGAGCATTTTTTTTGTATATTTATCAATCAAGGACTGCTAGAATATTTAAAGCTTAAAGTAATTCTCTTTGTTCATGCTTCCCATTCCTCCATAGATTATTCATATTTCAAAAACAAGATGAAAGCATTCCCCATCTGATTTCCAACAAGCTTTATTTACTGATAAAAATATTAACTCTAGATTTTGTTTGTTTGTTATGAGGATGTTGTTCCAATCTGATATTCTGCCTACAATAAAAATTTCTAAATTATATTCTAATAAAATTTAGAAGAAATCAGTCAGCCCATCTTTCCTGATTTTACTTAATTTTTTTTATATATAGGGCCACACTATACAGCTCAGGCTGTACTTAAACGTGAGTGTCCTGTATCAACTTCCTCTATGCTAGGATTACATGCAAATGCCAGCACATCTATCTTAATCTTTCAAAAAGTCATGGAATGTGTATAAATTGACATGAGATAAAGGAGAGTGTTTATTCAGTAGATAAGTGTTTTCCGTGAATAATAGCGATGGTGGGCTTGGGAGCAGCTGCCAGCTCATATACAATGAAGGTTCCTTGGGACTGGGGCTGTGCTGAGCGACTCTGCATACAATTTAAAAGGTGAAGAGAGTTTGTTCTGGGAGAGTCTGTCTAAACTCACTCCATATAAGCAAAGGCATGCTTTTTGTTTTGCTTTCTTGTTTTTCATTGAACATTTCAAAGATAGTTTTGAGACTTGATTGATGTGGGACTCCCCTTTGTATGCTATGAATATGTTTTCTCACCATTGGTTAATAAAGAAGCTACATTGACCTATGGCAGGGCAGAATATAGATAGGTGGGAAAACTAAACTGAATGCAGGGAGAAAGAAGGCGGAGTCAGGCAGATGTCATGTAGCTACCAGAAGCAAGATGTGAGGCAATGAACCACAAGCCTCATGGTAAAATATAAAATAATAGAAATGGGTTAGTTTACGATATTAGAGAAATACACCTGAGTTGTTAATATACCTATAATTAATATAGTTTTGTGTGGTTATTCAGTCTGAGTGATGGGAAACAAAAGCACAATCTACATTTACACTTGAAAATCCTGAAGCAGATAATGAATGATTCCATTTATAGACATCATATAGAAGCTGAAGTGTGCTCAATCACAGCAATCGGCACAGTTCTGTATGCCTTTCAACCATTATTCATTGAAAATTTTATATTCTACATTGCAGGTATTATTATATCTTTTCCTTAGTTATGTGACTTTCTCAGAGAAGCAAGGAAGTTTATGCATAAACTGAATAGAGGCACACCTGTATACTACAAAGAGGCAATGTTGATTAAAGAATTCAAAGCCAGGAACTGGAATCGAAGTCAACAGGCATACAGCCTGTAGAATACAAACCTAAACTTGGATTAAGTTTAATGGAAGAAATTACTATTGAAATTTCTTGCAGATACTTTAGCGTTCCTTTAAATATCATTGATGGGACAGAAATCACATCCAGCAGATAAGAAGGGCTCACAAATTACAATGTGTAGTTTGTTGTACTGAAATATGCTGTCCTCCAAAGTTTCAGTTTGCTTACCTTCTAGCTGTAAAAGGAAATTTTAATGTTATTTTAATATCTGCATAGCATGTTTAGTACATTTACATTTTAGATCATTTACTATTTAAGTATTTGTGGTGCTGGACACCAAACCTTTGCATACGCTGTGTAAATCTTTGGTCACTGACCCGAGCTGTCCGTCTTTCCTTCCTTGCGGGTTTGTAATTCAGTCGGCTATAAGACTGCTACCAAATAGGATTGGCTTAACATTTCTGGATCATAAGGAGAAATGTTTCCCAAGATAGGTCAGATTTTGATTGGCTATCCCAGACTCTGATTTGAGCAGAACAGCCCCATTGGAACTTAGTTAGCATCTACAGTTGGAACCCATGAACTTAGAACAGTTAAAGACTCTATGCATTCATTTTTACCATTGCTAACATGGAAGCAGATAGAATGTCTCTTTTCTCTAGTCTGTTTTTACTGCTCAAGCCACAAATCCAGCCATGCCACACTTCTTCCTGATTCCCAGAAGGACTTGCTGGCGTCTTCCCAGCATTGAACTTTCCCATGGCTTTGCCACTTCCTTGAAATGCTCTCTGTGCTTTCTTCCCACATCTGTCCTCTGAGCCTTCCAAGGACACTGGCTTCATCCTCCCCAGAGGCTCCTTCCTGACACCCCTCGTGTGGATGACATCTCCCTCCTCTCCTAGTACACAACAGCCCTCACTACCCCGGACCTTCATGATTTATTTCTTGTCTGCTTTGGAGGAGGGACTTTGTCATTTATCTCACCTTCCGTGGCATATGGTGATTAATCAGTAAATGTTTACTGATTGAATGGATACCTTTTCATCTGAAAGCTGCCCTTGGCATCCATTTTAGTCAGAATTGATTTTATCAACATGAATAGGATAAATGGTGATAGTTACGTTCACCTTTTCAGGGCTGGAAGTGTTGCTGGAGACATGGACAAATGGTTTTGCATTCCTGCCCCTCTGTTCTCTTATTGTTGCCATTTCATGTGACCCTGGCAATGCTTACTTCACAGACAAGGACCCTGTTACTATCTTGGCACTAAATGAACAAACAAATACATCATTGTTTTCAAAGAGATAAGATCTGAGTTGAACTGAGCATTAGAATAAATAACCAGGGTTCCAATGAAAAGGTACCCAGTAGTCATAGACAGTGAAAGAATAGGAGGGAGCATGCTATCCCCTACTTTGGGGAGGTCAGGAAAGTTCTGTGACTGAGAAGTCACTTCCAGGTAATAGAAAAAGCATGTGCACCCCAGAGTGAAAGCAATATGATCGCATGGCTTCACTGAGGTTCAGACTTTATTTCAATCACCATGCGATCTTAGACTAATGGTTTCTCTCTTGTAGAAGTCTGACTACCAGGCTATACTATATCATGAGGGCACTGGGTTTGGCAACAACCAATTCAATGTTTGGATACCATGATTTGGAAATCTGTCTGTACAGCATTCGTTGTGGTAAGAAGCTACCCTGCTCTTGATTGAAGCTTCCTGTTTGCTTCTGATGAATGATCAAGTGCTGATGTCCAAATCATGATTTAGTCACTGGAACGCATCATATCAAGCTCCACCCATTCCTGTTCAGTGATACAAGGTGTGAATGATAACGACAGCCACTAGGGTATAATTCTCCCTTGGCACTTTCCTGTGTCTGTGCCCAATTAGTCCCTGCTAAGCAATGTGATACAAGGTCAGTGGAGATGAACTTAGTGTATCTTGACTGTCATTAAGTGAAGCCTTTACACAAAAGGTGGTGCTTACAAATCTAAGGCAACAGCAAACGGAAAAGCAAGGTAGCTTGGCAATGTAAGTAGTAAAATAATACTGCCTTGCAACGGACTCGAAAAAATAACTTCCCAAGCCAAGCATTTCATCCTCAGACCCTAGCGAGCACTTAGAACATTGCAGATGCTACAAAAATTTTTACTGAATGAGCATATCACGCTTCAGCAGAGTAAAATTAGTGCAAGATGAAGCCTCTGCTTCGTAAGAAGTAACCCAGGTGTGGCTTAAAACAACCAGGCTAGACAGAGAGGGTGTGCCAATGTGATCCCGTGTTCTCACAAGACCACTCTGAATCATCCCGCAGTGACTTCCCCAACAGCAAGCACGGTTCTCCTTTGGGATTACATGGTTCTGTGTGGGAGAAGTCTCCTCCACTGGGGAAGAGTGTGCACAGAAAGCACGCTTTAAAGGCGCTCTGGCATGCCGCATACAGACTCCTGCAGTTTTTGAGTTAACCATCGCAGGGTAACAGACAAAACAAGATGCCATGTTGCCCTCTGGTTATGTGTTAATCCTAAACACCACCATAGCAAAACGTTTTTACGCTTTTCGTTTTCCCAGATCTTTACTTCCTTGCTTCACCTACTCTTGATCCAGACTTGTTCTGTTGAGACACAATTAGTGCTTAGAGATAAAATCAGTCTCGATCATGTCAGGTGTGCTTGGTTTGAAAGACAGGGGTGGTGGTTCGCCTCGATTTCTAAAGTTCGGAGGCTGAATTTGGGGAAAGGGCTCTCGCTGATGTTATGCAAGGCATTAGCCTGTCATTTCTCTCATCGCTTTTCTAGCTTTAGATGGATTAATTAGTGTGGTGACAGGCTGCATGGGAAGAAGCTGTCAATAACGGTCTGCATTGTGCTCGGCAGGGGAAGAACTCAAGAGAGATGAGGCGTTGGGTGTTTAAGGATAAATAGTTCTTGAGTGATCTGTTGCTGTGGAATTCATCCTCAAATTTCTCCAAGGCAAGGAATGTAAGGATTGGATTCTCCATTAGGCAAAACGGAAGAATTTAAAGCATTTAATTAGCTGCTGTTCATGTCACCCGAGATATTGTTTATTTGCTCTGGTTATTCAGTTTTTTGCTGCTTTTGCCTGTGCTGAGTCTTTTCTTTGTCTTTTTCCTTTACTTATTTATACTTCAGATACGCAAAGACTATTGAGTTCCCATTGCCTAGAATAAGCCCATGAAGTTCTTTCTGATTGTTCCTGTTTATACCAAGTATTTAATCTTTAAGAAGTTATTAAGTGTGTTGCTGATAGTAGGTAGTATTTAACGTGTAGTGTTTTTGTTTTGTTTAGCTTTTTGTTTTTTGAGACAAGGTTTCTCTGTAGCTTTGGTGTCTGTCCTGGAATTAGCTCTTGAAGACCAGGCTGGCCTCAAACTAACAGAGATCCGCCTGCCTCTGCCTCTGCCTCCTGAGTGCTGGGATTAAAGGTGTGTACCACCACCGTCCAGCTGTAGTATTTTCTTTGATTGACCTGGGTGTGTAATGATCAGTTACTATACACTGACAAACAGTGAATTGAGCAGGTTCCCATATATTGCTCAGGTTCTAATAAAGTCATATTAAATTTTTAGATGTTTGGCCTAATACAATGAATATTTAAAGATTAACAAAATGCGTCATGCCTGTAAAACCCTTTTCACACTAGAGAATGTGTTCATCATCATGTGTCATCTCATCTGGTTCTTACAATGAGCTTGCACATTGAATTATTTCATCTCGTGTAAGGGTTCATCCAAAGAAGCTCGTGGTGAGGAAGTAATGGGTGCTCCAGAATTTGTAGATGATAAGCTGCAGTCCACTGAGAAAACAAGGAAATCATGATTATTTGAGAAATACTTAAAATAGACATTTGTTTGAATTTTATTTTCAAAATTGTTTTATCACTTTAGGGATAGCAATCGTATGCATATTAATACAGCTGTATTAATATCAAGCATATTAATATCACCTCATTTATTGTCCATAGAGGCCACCAAAGAGAAGGCATGTATGAATTCTCAACCTCAGACTTCTTTAGACTTTAAACATATTTTTCTTCTTCTCTGACCATAGGGTATTCTGTTGTCTTCTGCCATGATTTGGGCTGAGAGGTAAAATATCTTTGATCTCTCTCCTAATAAGAGCTAGAAATAAATGGAATTTCATATTGCCGATTTCATGGTTTTAATTTCTCATATTATTGTTCAAATGGAGGTAATAACTAGCAATTAGACTAACAAAAATATTGTAACTTAAGTATTGGAAATAATCACAACAATGTATTCAAATCTCTAAGCGATTTAGTCAGAATTATTCAATAATATCTTATTGTAGTAACAAGAAAATTCACTGAAGATTGATATGGGCAAATATATCATTTCACCTGAGGCACAGAGGTTAAGAGTCATCTCCAACAGCATAATTTTGAGCACTGTTCCCCAACTACAGACATAAACTCATTTCTAATCCAACAGTGGCTCAAAACAAATCCTCCATTGAAAAGTTGTTATAATCAAGTTATGTCGTCAGATAGCATATCTGTTATCCTTTCTCATTATTCACAGTCCTTACCAGAAAGTTATCCTGAATTCTCATTCATTGTATGATTCCCCTTCAATACACCACTCACATTGGCAGGCTTGTATTCATTTACACAGTCAATGTATTGGTGATAGTCTTGACTCAGTAGACTTAAAGCTACATTTTTCTATTTTTTTGTTCACTATTAGATCCCCAGATTGCATTTCCTTGATTTATCAATACATACCTAAAATAATCATGTGGTTGTTATGTTGATCGGATACTTGTAAGAAATTACACAATAAGAGAAAAAAATCATTTAATTTTAACACAAAGAACATAGTCTAAAAGACTTTATTTTTAGTTTTGTGGACATGTGTGTGAGTTTGGGTATTTGAGTGTAGTGCCTTTATAAGTCAGAAGAAGTGCTATCACCCAGAGCTGGAATTACAGGTTATTGTGAGCTGCCCCTCTGGGTGCTGGGAACTGAACCTGAGTTTCCTGTAGCCGTCAGAAGACAAATTTTATGGGTTGGCTCTTTCCGTCCACTTTTATGTGGTTGGGGATCAAATTCTGGTTATCAGATTTTTGAGGTAATGCTTTTAACCTCTGAGTCATCTCACAGGCTCTTGAATTTTTTAAATGCATTAGATTTATCATATAATTGGTAACTGTTGTCTTATCCTGTAAATACTGTCTGATACAATTTTGAGACTCACTGGAGCATAAAATTTACATATCACTGTGTGTTTTCTTCGCCTGCACTGCCTGGAAAACAGACTGAGGACGTAAGACTGTTCCTTGATTAGAGAGTGAGATTCAGAGAACTTCTGTGAGACGAGAATGGATAGTGGGAAAGAGCAGCAAATGGGAAAATGTACTGATGACCTCATTCAGGAACATGGCCACCCTAGAGTGATGTATGCTGAACCCATAGGGAGTGAGGAAAAAGAAAGGTTAACGATGCTTCACCAGATTCCATTTCTAAGTGGTGAAAAAGCTTGTGCCACTTTTGAGTCATTAGCTACCAAATCTGAGCGGGGAATGACTTCCTTATCTAGGAAAACAAAGACGACCCTGGGGCAGCAAAGAGGGGCAAAGCCTCAAGAGATGGAAAGATGTTGCCAATAGAGTACACCTGCATCTATTTGGCAAGCTACACTAAGAACTGCCTTCCACAATCATATATAGAACCAGACTGTTGAGGCGGGATGAATGAACAAAGATACAGCAGAGGCATCTGATGCTTTTGCCAGTAAACTTTTAACCAGAAGTTAAAATGCAACATCTCTGTTCTAGTATCCCTGGATTTTTCTTATGACACATGTCCATTTCAAAGCTAGGTATCTTGATGTAAGGGTACCTGAACTAATTATCAAAATGTAAAACTTCCAACAGTGTTGTAATTAATGTGGTTTCTATGTGATTATTCTGGTCTCGGCAGTTGGGAAACGAATGAGCAGTCTCCATTTACAAAATCCATTTTTACTTGTTCTTTCTTTTTCACCCTCATACTCTGTTGAAATCCATTTAAACAAAACACATTATAGAGCTGCAGCCCTTGCTTCTTTGCTGGTGTGAAATGAGTTGTGTTTTCCCTGTTATCATATTAACAGCTTCACAGACTTCTACAAGTCATTTCTGATCATTGGCAAGTACTCCCAGAGCAGCGGGCTAGGGTGAAGCCTCTGACCGAGAACCATTTTCTTCCCATGTGTGAGTCAGAGCCTTGGCAGCCTTCACTCTCTTGTAGTCTAGCCTCAGGCCAAGAGAAACGTCATCAGAGGATAGCTTTATCATCTCTTATTCCAGGATGCAAATGTATCCTTCAGAGTCCTCCATCCAACAAATAGAGATATTTCTTGGGTGGTTTTCAGCCCCATTCCAGGCTCCGAAAGTATATTTTCCAAGTAGATGATCTTAGCATTTTCTTGGTAATATACTGTGCAAATTGCCCCCATATGTTTTTCCAAGTATGGACAGAGTAGTCAACCCAGTAGTTCAGGCCACTGCCTTGAATACAGTTGTGCCTCAGAACCCTGGCACCTGAAGTTAATTATTTATAAGAAAAACAGGTATTTAGCTTTGACTATCCTGTAGAAGCTTGTTCCATAGTGTCTGCACTCGTGGCATTAACCTCTGTAAATATATGGACCTATACACACGCACACACACACAGTCAGTAACTGCTTAAAATAAAATAGTTGCACTCTCAACACAATGCCATTTTTTTACCCTCAATGTTCTAAGATGGATACGTGAAAGAACTTTTTAATTGCACATGATGGAGCAGAGGATATGGTTTGGTGAGTGACATGTTGACTATACAAGCCTGAAGACCTGATCTGGATGCCCACCACCCATATCAAAAAGCAAGGTATATTGGTGCATGCCTGTAATCCCAGCCCTGGGAGGCAGAGGCAGAAGGAGCCCTTGGGCTCACTAGCTATCTATCTAGTCTAGCCAGTGAATAAGCCTTCAGTAAGGAAGACTTTGTTTAAAAAATAAGATGGAGAGATATAGAGGAACATTCACACACACACACACACACACACACACACATACACACACATACATAGTGGACATACCTCATGAACATATGGAAACATCAGCACAAAACTATATCTGCCTCGGATTTTATTGAGGATGGTCTGAGGTCACCACCAAAGAAAGCCAGGAAATAGATACAATGGACTTTAAAAAGCTTTGGATTTTCCATTGCTTTCAGCTGTTGTCCCCCAAATTCTTATAGAATTAACAAAATAAGGTCCTCTTGGAGGCTATACCACAGTGTTGGTTCCTGGGATACATACCCGAGACCACAAGCCTCAGAACCTCTCAGGCTCAAAAAATTGTGTATTGTGTAGCCCATAATATCCAGTACTAAGGAAAGGTCCAGAATGTTTGCCTGGAGGAGGGTCATGCATCTGGTCCCCCCTCCCAGGCACTCAAGGGCTCCAGTGTGACTAAATCACAAATTAGGACAATTTGTGTGATGATACAATTCTCTGAATGTTAGAGCCTGTTGAAGGGAACTTTATCCCTAATGGCAGCAGGACACAGGCTCTGAGTGCTCCCCTTGGAAAAGAGCTTCACCAGCCCTCAGAGTCTCTCCCATCTTCTATCCTATGTGGACATTGGCACCTGCAGCCAGAGTCCCAGAAGTTAGTACCATACACGCCTATTGTTAGTTATGTCGGCATCTCCCTCTAAAATCACTGACAACAGAGTGAAAGAGAATGACAGAATTGGGACCAAGTACAATCAAATCCTAGGCTTAAGGGATTCACCTATTGTGAATGAGTTAGTGTTTAGATCAAACATTAGCATGGATTAGAGTCAGCCCAAGGGCTTATTAGGTCAACAGCTGTTCGACTCTAGCCACAAAGGTTCTGGGTTACTGTGTCTGGGACAAGTCCAGGAATCTGTAGTTCTAAAAGCCTCCCAGGTGATGCTGTGGGTCTATGAACTGCACAATTAGAACAAACCATGGTTATGGCGAGGCTCCAGCCATCAGGACAGCAGAAACTAGTGTTGCGGATCAAAATTTAGGAAAGAGTTCCCTCTAACCAGGTTAAGCCTGCTACAAAACCAAGCAAGGCCAAAATACGCAAGCTTGTTTTTGTTCTGTGGTTTGTTTTTGGAATTCTAGTGGCCAGCATAGGAAGCTACCACCTAGTTGGTTGCCCTATCTTCTCTTGTTTTACCTTGCTCTTGGCTGCCTTACCAGGTTTAGTCAGAGGCAATCAGGCCATAGTCCTCTCAACGGATTTCCTCCAGCCCATCTGAATCATTTCAACCACGTGCTCTTATTTTTTTATATTATTTTATGGGTCATGGTCTACGTAATTTTGTGTATGGAGGAGTGGAGGTAAAATCAAGACAGAATAGCCAGGATGTGCTCACACATATCTGCACAGCCTCCGAGGTCCTGTTGTCACTTTATTTCCCAGTCCAGACCCTCTGAGCTCAATCATGTGCTAAATCCTCTATTACAATCATGGGTTCCAGGAACTTCGAGTGCGGTAGACAAATACTTCAGAGTGATGGGGGCCTTATTATGTTACATGTGTGTAGACAAATGACCCTTCTCCATCACATGTGAGTGAGTCATAAAGCTGGATGGACATTGAGATGTCACTCAATGGTGTTGAAATTAAAGATCATGAACACGGTTTTCTCGTCATCAGAGAGAGGAAGGCAGTTATGGGAAAACGTCCTCTGAACCTGTCCGATTAGCTCATAGCCATTGTTGTGGCCTGGAAAGAGAAATCTCAGTCACTTAATGAGGAGTTAAGTCAGTTAAAAAATAACCTACATTTTCATTATTCCAACCCTGAATCCATTCAAGGATGTGCAGATAGTAAGAAACCACAGAAACAGACTAAGTTTAATCAAACCAATTAGGGAAAAATAATAGCGGTGTATAGAGAAGAAAATGAAAGAGAACCCCAGACAAGGTAATATCTTCTCTCACAGAGTTTTTAGAGCAATTCCAAGGTAACTTTTGTCTGGCCCAGAGAGTGTCTGTCTGTCTGTCTCTCTCTCTGAGTGTACATACATACATCTGTGCAGGTATATGTCTGTGTAAACACAAAGACCCTAAGTAAGTTTTGTAGCCCTCCAAGAGGGAGGTGAAATTACTGGAATTTTCAGGATGATCAGCTTGTTATGGGTATTAGAATTTGAAATCTGGTTCTCATGATTGACAACAGGGCTCTTAACTACAGAACCATCTCTCCAGCCTCCTTCTGTTTTTCTTGATGGACAGTTGAGGCTGCTGACTCCCAGTGACACATTCCTTCCAACAAGGCCAGACCTACTCCAACAAGTTCACACCAACAAGCTCACACATCCTAATCCTTTCAAACAGGGCCACCCCCATGAGTCTATGGGGGCCATTTTCATTCAAACCGCCAGACCAGCACAGTTTGAACAACATTAATGATGCAGGTTTTGGTACCTATATTCGTTTGAGAGAACAGAGGAGACTATTTGACTGTTTAGCAGAGAAGAACTATTAATGACCCCAACCTTTAAGGTTGAGTGTAGAGCTCAATTTGAAACAATAATAATCCATAAACTATAGCTGTAATTCCCTGTTAATTATCTTATATAATGATGAGATCATTTGTTTGAATTTGATACATATTTCAAGGGAACTGTTAGATTTGTCCATATTTCTGTGTGACACTTAGTAGTGCATAAGGAAATAAGAAGATCCTCCACAATAGGACTTTAGATAGGAGCCTAATTTAAATGAATGTGCCAATTATTCTCTTCTAATTATGGCCATTAGCTACTGATGGTCTTTTCAAGCCATAATGTAGTCTCCACTATTTATCTGCCTAACCAGCCACCCTTGTGCTTGGATGAGGAAACTCCAGAACTGAGAATTGACAGCTCGTGAATGTTGAGCCCTACCTCATTGCATTAAGAAGAAAAACTTCCCTTAATTTTAAATGTCCTTGGTACTCCAAGCTTGGGGCTGGCCCTGTGAGACTAATAGCGCCCTCTCCCTGTCTTGACTAATTTAATGGTAAGTTCCGTAAGTCTGTATTGCGTTGCTGCTGTTAGTTTTGCTGTAAATAAGCAAATCCTTTGATCCTGGAGCTTTTGACTTTATAATTAGCTTGGCTGGCCTTTCCTTTGCCTTGAGTAAAAGGACACAGCCTAACAAATCACTGCCAAGCCAACAACAGCCATCTTGAACACTCTACAGATATGTTGAGACAAATGTGTAAAAGGTTACTGCCCTGGGTCCTAAAGTCCCACCCCAGCCAGAGAGAGATCTCTGCTATCATTTGTACCAGGTTTTTGTTATTAAGAGTTTCAGTGAACCCTAGATGATCTTACAACTGCTTCTATCTTAGTTAGAAGGGGAGTTCATTCCCTGGTACCTAGCAGAGGGAGTGTTGTGATTAATACTAAGAGGAAGGCTATGATTGGTACAGAACACAATTTCCTGTAACCATGACACTAAGAGACAAGTCTCGCATTGGTTCAAGCATCCCTTTTGGAGCTATGTAAGCAGAACTCATTGTGACTAGAGCAGAAGACACTTTTCTCTGCTCCTTCTTATGATGCTGCAGCATCAGATCTAACAGATATTTCCTAAGTGGTCTTTGCTTGCCTAGTTTCAATAGTGCCGAATGGATTGGTAACATGAGGAAAGACCCATCAGAGACCGAAGAAAAGCAGCAAAGGCAGCCTCAGCAACAGTGGAAGCCGAACACTTGGTGGGTCCAGTAAAACAGTATGGCTGCCCACTTCCTGACAAACTGAAGTATTGTGACCCTGATAGTCATCTCAATAGCAATCTCAGCTGTAGTGCAGGTGGGTACTTGGTATCCAGCACCCAAGCAACTTTATGCAGGCCCTGCTCCTAAATGCAATCCTAGTGGAGGCACTCAGTACAAATAATCTCAAAGGCAGCTGAGCTATGGAAGGGATCAGGCAGTAGCTAGCTTGCCTGGCAGCTGAAGACTCTGCTGAACAATGTGGGAGTGACCAGGACAGGAAGGGGAGGAGAAGGAGAGAGAATAGAGATGGAGAAAAGGACTTGGTTGCCAGGAGGTCTAAAAGCACTGTCTAGAGGCAGAAGCCTCCTCGGGGAATTGATTGGTGATACCTAAAATTAGAGCAGGGTTTTATGATAGGAGGATTTAGCAGATCTGGATTCTAAGTCAATAAGACCAAAGTTCTTCTGTGTATATGTGTACGTATGCTCATGTGTGGGGGTATATATACATGTTCATGTGGGTGTATATACATGTGCATCTGGTTGAACGTGTGTGTGTGTGTGTGTGTGTGTGTGTGTGTGTGTGTGTGTGTATGCTTGAGGAGGCCAGAAGTTGACACTGTGACATCCTCAGTCACTTTCCACCTTGGTTTTTGACACAGGGCCTCTCCTTGAACTGGATCTGTTTTGCTAGGACAGTTGGTCAGTGAGCTTCAGCATCTGTCTCTTCAACACTGGACTTAGAGACATCTGCCACCATCCATGTCTCTTGTATGGAGGTGCTGGCTTTCAATGTCAGTCCTTGTACTTGTGTGGTGAGCATTTTACTAAGGGTCATCTCTCCAGATCCAGACAAAAGTCCTGTAACATGAGTTATTGTGTGACGATTTGGGGGGTGAACAGAAGCTTGGTTTACATTTCTTCAGTTGATATCTGCGATATTTATGTAAGTGAATTGTAAGCGTTATAAAATTTTCTAACCCATACACTTCTTCCTTTATGCCACTGGAGTGTATTCTAAATAGATTTACTGAGATATGACTTTGAGTACCTCTTAAAGATTTTAGATCAAACTAGATTTTTCTCTACTTTCAGTTGCCTATTCTGTTTAATTTTTAATTTTTTAATACGATATCATTTTATGGTGTCCATAAACTAGGAAAAATGCATATATAATATTTCCTCATCAGACACCAGAAGAAAGATGAGCTATTTTAAGACATAAAACCTTCATTTCTCTAAATGATGGCACCTGTGCTCTCGGCCTCTCTGTAAGGTGCAGCGTCTTCTGGGGAAGATCCTTCACAGGGTCTATCAGAAAAGCTGTTTACAATAAAACATTTTGACAGCTCCGGTAATTAAATGGCTTTCCCAGGTGCAAAGCTCTGCCTTAAATGCCCCTCTGGCTATAATAGTATACAGATTTATCCTTTGCGAGGGAGTGGGGGTTTGACTGTGAAAACAAGTTAATACAATAAAAGGGAAACTGCAATTAAGTTATTAAGAACACATTAATAGAGTAAATCAGGATTTTGCTTTCCCTAATATAGTATAAATTAGAGTTTCTTCCATTTTAAGTGATTTGGCAAGGGGGGGCAGTTGTCACTTTAAGCCCCAGATTTCTTATTAAGCACTTACCTATGCATCTATCACAAATAATAAAAACTCAAAGACAGAAATTGGGGTTCAACCTGAAAACCAGAAAAGCAAAGCAGCCAAGTCAAGCCTCTACCAAGGCTGGGCGACCACAGACTAAGAAGCCTAAGCCTCTCTCTCTCCTATTTTATATTCCCTCTAGTGCTAGGATTAAAGGCATGTGACCCACTAGTACTGGGATTAAAGGTTTGAGCCACCACCACCTAAATTACTTTCTGTGTTGATCTTGTATAGCCCAGGTTGGCCTTGAACTCACAGATTCATCTGACTCTTTCTCCCAAAGCCTAGGATTAAAGCTATGTGCCACCATTGCTTGACCTCTAGTGGCTTAGTATTAGCATCTGATCTTCAGGCAAGCTGTATTTATTAAAACATACATAAAATATTAATATATATATATATATATACTTGCTGGGCATTGGTAAGTGATAAACAAAATATTTAGACCCTCTCATTCACAAGGTTCTTATTGGTATGCATGTTTTTTTTTTTTTAAAAGAAAATAACCCCGCAGGGCTAAGAGGATGGTGCTTTCTGGGCAAACATGATATTTAAGTTCAAATTCCCAGCACCCACATAAAACGCCAGTCATGGTTGTGCATGCTCATAAACCCAGCTTGGAGAGGGACACACAGTTTCCAGGAGCTCACTGGCCAGCAGACCCAGTCACAAAGGTGAACTTCCCAATGGCGAGCATCAGTTTCAGTGTACCGCGCTGTCTCAGAGCAGTAAGACAGGGGGTAACCGAGAATTTATGAGACTGGAGCTGAAATGAGTGACCGGAACCCTGACTGTTGCACCCTGTGTCTTCCCTGCACGAGATAATGCAGGAGACAGGGTTATTGAGTCGTGGTGATGTCACAGAGTGTCGATTAAGCTCCACCATAAGTCTGGCATGTTTATAGAAAATGTGCTAGAGTGTCTTCAGGAAGGAAGGAAAAGTTTGAAATTGCAATGAAACTGTAAAATGCTGGTGTCTGATGTTTGCCCAGTACCATTAATAACCGCTAAAAGAAACACCCGCAGGTGGAGAGCATGGGATTTGGAAATAGCATATGCTGACCTGAATCTTAAACTACAGATGTTCATCTATCAGCGGACTGTGGCAGTTTCTGCCTTCCAGTCAGAGCCATGTGTGTATTCAGGAGTTACCTGAACTGTACAGGCGACACAGGTCTGGCATGAATGAGTGCTGAGAAGGGGGTGAAATTCATGAAGACGTTGTAATAGTATAGTAATAACTGCAATAGCAATATAGTAACTGTAATGATATAGTGAACATTCTATGCAGCTGGAGCCGAAAATATGACAGATGCAAAAAAAAAAAAAAAAAGTAAGAAGAGCCCAGTGGAAGAAGCAGCTGTTCTCATTGACAGAGTCACTGTGGCTAACACAACATGTCCCCTAAAATGAAAACGATGTCAAAAGAGGCAACGAAGAGTACAGGGTGGCAGGATCGACATATAAGTTTCGAGAAAGAATCAAAGCAGAGATAGATCTGTAGTGCTTTGCACCACAATGAGGCATAGCATCCGTGCAGCTGCCCAGCAGAAGGAGCACAGCCTCCCAGACCCTATTCACAGCACCAGCCATTGCCTCTCACATTTCTCCTTCTTTGTTGGGCATAAGAAGATTTAGTGACTCAGAGCAGAGCTCTGAAGCTGGGTATGTCATTGCTGGGATGTTTCTTCTGCCTTAAAGAATATTTACCAGTTTAGAATTCTCGGGTTCTTAGGCGTTCCTTTCCTATAGTGTATTTCCTCTTAATTTCTATGACTTTGCAGGCTGTAAAATCAGTCTTATCCAAAGGCATAAAAATGGGCCAGAAGGCCTGTCAATATGAACACTCATTTTCATATTCTTAAATAATATTTATAAAGCAAGTGGAGGGGCCGGCAAAGGTGGTAAGACGAGCTGTCTGAGAGTAAACGCTGCTTCTGCAGAAGAGCCAGGTTTTTCCCCAGTATCTGTGTCCGCTGGCTCACAATGATCTCTAACTCCAGTTGTGAAGGATCCAATACCCTCTCCTGGCTTCCGCCAGCATCTGCACTTGTGTGCATGTAATCCTGCCCCTGTTCCAGATACACATTTAAAAAAATAATCTTAAAAACAAGTAGAGACAGAAAGGTATTATTTTTAAAATACATTGATTATTTGCTGATAAGCTAAGAGTATCTTCTGAGTTATCCCAAATATTCATGCACTGTGGTCCTGCGGTAAATGTTTTAAACCCTCTTGACAACTGAACCTGAAATATCTGCTTCTGAATTTCCCCCTAGATCTCTTCAGATGCTTATTTGATTGCCGGACTGACCCAAAGTTCAACATTTTAAATCGTTTAAGCCTGTTTCCACCTAAGGGCTTTAATTTTTCCTCTTCCTTCTACCACATCCCCACAGCATGCTCCTGAAGGTTCTTGTTCTTATTTTATCTGCTCATTGAAAGTCAAAGAGGCCGCAAACCCATGGAGTGTTCTGAGAGCAGGTGGTAGCAGGTGTTAAAATGCAGGACTCCATTACTCTATGTGTGTGTGTTGGGGGGGGGGAGGAATCACCCAGGAATGGTTCTTGGGTGCATGAAGTACCTGGGCTGATAAGGGAAGGTGATTTCAAGGAGCATGGTAATTCGTGTTTTCAAAATGAATAATCTTTTTTCATGTACATAGATTTTTTAAGGCATCTGTTTTTGTTTTTTTAAAAAGGGTCTCCTAAATATGATCTATCACTTGCTAAGTATTTAAGGTGTGGTTTTACGTAATTTCTCTTTGATTCAAGTTTAATGTAGCCATGACTGGTTAGCTGTGAACACCACAATAGAGCTCCCATATTCAAGACTTCAGCTACTGAGAAATTTCAAGAAGGAATGGGCCAGAACCAATAAAGTAAAGGCTGGCATTTCTACTCTTGTACCCCATATGTAAGACAACTGAATAGAATCTGTTTAAATCCTCACCTTGGAGGGAAGGTCCTGAAGATTCAGGAAGTAAGCAATGCAGAAGTCTGAGAAAAACCCTGAACCACAGCAGACTCACAAGACCTTCTCCCTGCACAATTACAAAATGAGGAAAAATGGCTGACGAGAAAGCAGAGGAAAGTTGGCTGAGGGGAAAGCAGAGGAAAGATGGCTGAGGGGAAAGCATGCTTTTGGTGCATGGCGCTATTTGCAAGGCAATGCAGAGGGATCCAACGTTCCGGCTTTCATGGTTCTTTATGCATGGTGGGATAGGAATTTGCTGACTTTTTCTTTGAGTTGTCCATGCTCCTATAAGTAACCCTTCACCCATAAGAAACACCAAGAAAGTCATTGGCTCACTGTTGGCGGAGACTGCTCATTCGTTCCTGGCTACCCAGACCTGAAATAATCACACAGATTTTATTAATTAAAACACTGCTCAGCCTATTAGGTTATGCATATATCTAGCTAACTCTTACATCTCAAATTGGCCCATTTCTAATTTTTTGTATTTTTACCACAAGGCTCATGGTTTGTCCGTAAAGTTCCTGGATGTGTGTCTCCCCTGGCTGCTACATGGTGTCTCACTGACTCCACCTACTTTCTCTTCTATCTCTGCTTGGAATTCTCACCTTACTCTTTGATAGGCCCAATCAGCTTCTTTATTCATTAACCAAACACATTCACGGCATCCAGAGGGGAATCCCACATCAGCTCACCAAACAGGATACCACATTGGTGATATTCTTATTTGGTTCGTCTCTAGTACCCTGTCTTGGGTGAGGTGTTTGTTTATGTATCCCCAGGAAGAATGACATAACCACTTCTTGTTACTAATTTCACTCATGTGCCCCTCTGTCAATCCTGACACCGTGCTACCTTCTCACCTGCAGCAGAGCTCCCCTTTGTGTAGTTTCCCTGTTATTTTACACTTTGTCTGCACCTTTATGCACATGGATTAGACTTTGACCACCAACAACAACACTAATCACATTCCACTTAGTCTTTTTATTCTTAAACTTGACCAAAGCTTATCAGAACACAATTGGCAGGGATGGCTAGAGGGCAGGAGAGAATATTCTATCCTAGAACCAACCTCATCCCTTATCCTTTGCATCCAGAACCATGGGAGGTAAATAAAATCAAATGCATTTATATGAATATTGTTTATAGTTTTGATAGCTGACATGGATTTTATAGAAGCAATAGCTCATAAAGCAAAGAAATCAGCAAGAATGGAGATATCTCACAGAGAAAGCCAGTATCTGGTATCTAGAGCCATGTATATAAACTCTGAATGCAGATAAAATGACTCTGGAGGCTTTGGCAAAATCCCAGTGTCTTCCAATGAATGAAATGTTAAATTTTAAAGAGTTTTCCCCCAAATATTCTTTCTGATATTTTATTTTGATCGGTAATATAGAACACTGGGTTGAAGGCCATAATATTTGACCATTAGTGTGTATTTGTGACAGAGAAACCGTGTGTTTTTTTTTTTTTTTTTTTTTTGGTTTTTCGAGGCAGGGTTTCTCTGTGGTTTTGGAGCCTGTCCTGGAACTAGCTCTTGTAGACCAGGCTGATCTCGAACTCACAGAGATCCGCCTGCCTCTGCCTCCCAAGTGCTGGGATTAAAGGCGTGCGCCACCATCGCCCGGCCTGTGTGTTATTCTTATCAAGTCCACTTATGACACCGAAGACTGAGATGACATCCGCTGTGTTGCAGTGATTTAGACTTCAGTCTGCTCAGCCTTTGATGTGCATGTGATCGTCTTGAAGCTTGGTGCCCTACAGGCTCTGAGTCAGTCCAGGAACCTACAACTTTGAGATGCTGCCAAGTGCAGCCAACTCAAGACTTACAAATTAGATGTTTGGACTCAAATGATTGCAGCTTGACAGGCATACCAGTTCTGAAGCTAGGAACAGTGATGTAATGCTGAAATCTCAACAGAGGTTACCTGAAGCACGCTTAAGCAGGAGCGTTAGGAGGTCCAGGCTAGCATAGCAAGACCCTGCTGTAGAAGCACAAGAAGAGAAACATACAATAGCAATAACAATGAAGCAAATACAAGAAATTCCAGCTCTGTTACTTTATATATGTGTGTCCTTGGGCAAAAGAATCGATGTCTGCAAACCATAAAAACCTATTTTTCAGAACTGGGTCATGGTAACATTTATACTATAGAAGCAGGTGAAGGTCAGTTTAAAAATGAAATTAATTCAAGGAAAAAGCAATGAGCACAATGGGGTGGTTTATGTCTGTAATCCAAGGACCTGGAAAGTTGAGGCAGGAGGGTGGAACTATCCAAGCCAGTCCGAGATATATATCTCAAGATTCTATATCTACATAAATAAGTAAATAAATAAGAAAGAAAGAAAAGAACATGCTTGCTAGTTCTTTATAACTGAGACTTTGTCCTCTCCAGAAAATTCACCAACAGTCCTGTTTATAATTTGTTTCTGTTTTGTCTCGTGGTTTAGAAAATTCTGTCCACATTGAGAGGCCCCACAGCTGTGGACGAGGAAGCACATTACGGGGTGTGTGTGTGATGGAGTGAAGGCCATCAAAGAGAGAGAAAGGAGAGAAGTGGCTCAGCTTTCCTTTTGTCTTTAACTGGCCTGCATTCAGTCACGCAAAGGGCAGCTAGCAGGGCACACCTATTGAAGTTCCTACCGCCTCTTCATGGCACCAAGCTGGAGACAAAGATGTTACAGGCTCAGCCATTAGGGAAACTGGATGTTTTCCCACCCGAACACGATCAACTCCGTATTTGCCTCCATAACTAGCCAATAAGAAGGCAAGATAATTGTATGAGATGACAAGTATATCAGTTCCTATGATCTGATCTTAGACATTACATGCACATGCTAGAGTGTGATACTATTCTCCGTGGATATATAAATATGTACAACTACGATCTCTCAGCTAAAATCTAGAATACTTTTAAAATATTTGCTAAAATTACCTGTTTAACATCTATGCTGATTTTCATATTTGCTAGAATAGCTTATGTCCTCACCAGCAGTATGTAAGGATTCCCTTTTTTTCCATATCCGTGTTATTTGTTATTATTAGTTTCTAAAGACTATGATTCCAACTTTGGTGAAGTGGAATCTTAATGGATCATTGGTTTACATTTCTCTGGTGGCTATTCAAGTTGAATTGTTTTCATATGAACCAAAATTGCCTGTTTAAGATTTCTCTTTACTGCATGCAGCAATGGCGTTGCTGACTTTTGCTTCCTTTTCTAGGATCCTGTGTTTGAATCTCAGAATGAAAACCTCATCACTTATTGACTCCATTCCTTAAAAGAATCAGTGGGTTTTGGGTTCTTTGTTTCTCTTTGGGTATGTGTGTGGCACAGCTAATTATACAAGGAAGCAAATGAAGCTGGGACTTTCCTTCTCTTCAACACAGAAGCAAAGGCTGCTGCAATTGATCTAGGAGAATTTGATTGACTGCAGGGCCAGGGCCATGATGCTGACTGTGAACTTTTCATAGAGAGATTTCCCTTAAATCTGAGCCTGCTGAGTTTGCCACAGCGCCACTGATCTCACTCCCACATAGAGACGAGTAGCCTTGCCTGACACTCAGGATCCATTATCATAACCTAATGCTGCTTTTCCCATGGAAGACCAATCAATATTGTTATGCCAGAGATTAACTAGTTGTTGTTGCAGGAGACTTGATATCGAATATTAGCAGACTCCCTGATTCCAGAAAATGATGGCAGATTTTGTGTTAGGTTGATGACTGAAACAGATAGGGAGTTTCTATACAAGCTTTTCAGTCAGAACTTAGAGTATTTCATGAATGCCAAGGTTTTACAAACACACACACACACACACACACACAAACACATGCACATACACATACACACATGAGAAAGAGAGAGAGAGAGAGAGAGAGAATCCTACCATTGTATTCTTCCAAATCTGTTGTACGAGGCAGTTTGTTCCTTTCCTGGCTGCCCAGATTCCCAAAATAATCACACAGAAACTATATTATTTAAATTACTGCTTGGCCTATTAGCTCTAGCTTCTTATAGGCTATCTCTTACATCTTAATTTAAACCATTTCTATTATTATTGTGTTGTCTTTGAATATGTGACTATTGAGGAAAAAGCAACAGCTGCTAAAAGACATTTGATTATAAATGCTGCTGCATTAATCCAACATATGTGTTTTGAAATTGCCTTGACTTCAAAATTTAAGTCAAAAGATATGTTTCTTTGGAGACAAGGTTTTGCTTTTATTTCCACAGGAAATGAGAGGCTGTGGATTTGTTCTTGGATAAGAAAAATCAGATTTGATCAAGAAAGACCCCCTGAAGAATCTCCAATTGGAGATGATGGCACAAATGATCCAAAATTTGAGAGGACCTCTGTTGGAGTTTCTTCCGAGTTCTATATCCAGAAAAGTTTCAGGACTGTTGGCTGAGAAGATCAAGCCTCACAGAATACTGTAGCCAGGACTTGATCATAATTCTAAATTTTCTTTAGATCCCCATACGATTATCAGTGCCCCCAATCAGCAGGAAGTAGCCTAGAAAACTATGCCCACATTCCCACCCTCCAAAAAAATGGATTATGAATTTTTGCCTTTGTTTATAATGTTGGTTATAGGTTGTTATGGATAATGTTCAGGAAAAAAAGCTAATCAAAGAAGATTCAATTCAGAGTTCTTGTTTTGAAAACAAAAGGGGGGTGAAGTGCTCTGGGATAATGGTCTTTTACCCTGTCACTTGTATTATTTTAATAAAACACTGTTAGGCCAGTAGCCAGGCAGGAGGTATAGGCGGGGCAACAGGCAGAAAGTAGAGGCAGGGCAATGAGAAGAAGAGGAAAGACTCAGTCTGCAGTTGTCAAGCAGAATGCCTCGCTGATAAGAGGTAACAAGCCAAGCCACACAGACAAGCTGACACAGACAAGAATTATGGCTTAATGTAGGATGAAACAGTTAATAAGAAACTTGAGCTAACAGGCCAACCGATTTATGATAGATGTAGACCTCTGTGTGTTTCTTTGGGACTGAACATCTGTGGGACAGAAACCTTGGTCAACACACATCTCAATGGCTGAGATGATTTATTTTAAAATAGAGATCTTGAGATATTAAAGAATGAAGTTACTAAATAAACAGGTCTTTTTGAATGCATTCAAAAACATCTACATTCTAAAAAAAATTCTCATGTCTAATATTACAAATTAAAGCATTTAGTTATTTCTTTTGATATAATCATTAAGACATCAGGGTTAAGGAAGTAAATGGACTGCACCTTCATCTTTCCGGAGAATGAGAAGGAACATGCTCTCAATTCCTGAACTTGTGTATCAGGAACCCCTGTTGCTCGGGCTGAACCTTGTTGGGAATCAGGCCTTTGCTAAACAGGATATGATTTTCCTTACCATGTCTAAAACCAACTGTCAATATGTGTGCTACCTGCTCTGGATGTCAGGCCACATTTGGATGATCTTTTAACCTTTATTTTTTTCTGTCTAGTTAATTATTTCTGGGCTGCTTGACGCCAAGACTGGCAGCCTTTCTTGTAAAAAGAAAAAATGACCTAAAGCAAGCACTGAGAGAACTGCTTTCCTCTTGGGTGGAATGTGCGGCCTCAGGATTCCCCACACTGGTTCTTAGTGTGGAAGTCCACACTGCCTATCGAATAATAATAATCTGCCCCACGGCCTTGCATTAGCTACCCTTAGCTCTGTAAAAGGCAAACAGTTCATGTTTCTGTACTTTAACTTTTTCATAGACTTTTTGAAATCCTTTCCTTCCCAAAGTCTCTAGTGCCTCAAAGATAAGAAAACGGTCCTACTTCTTGTTCTGGTTTTGTGGGGGCCTAGCCAGTTTGGATGTTCACCTTCCTAGACCAGGATGGAGGGGGGAGGACTTTGGACTTTCCACAGGGCAGG
>NC_022011.1:87651794-87659420 GCF_000317375.1 Microtus ochrogaster
TTTTTTTTCTCAATAAAAAAAAAATCTTTAAAAAAAAAAAAGAAGAAAACGAGGATGCATCTCATCCACCATTTTCTACACACAAACTTGCTACATTCAAATAATTCTGGGCACTCACTTTTGTGCAAAATAGGTGCATTCTTATAGAACTTGTTGGTAGTTTTTGTTTCTGAAGAATTCACACAGAAAACATTTAAAGATTTGTAGATTGTTCATTATTGTCTTAGGTTTGTTTCTATAAGCAGTCAATGGATCACTACCACAGAGATCTCTACCCTATAAATGTTTTGGTAGAAAGAGGACAGGGGGACACTAGGGACACCGCAGGGCCTTTTGTCTCCTGAACTCTGGGGCAGCCTGAAAGGCCAGTTTCTCCCTGCTCTTTGCCAGAGGGTTCATAGAAAACACTTCAAAAGTTCTGCTTCATCATGAGACATGCGCACACTGTTGTCTAACATGCCTGATGACTCATTTCTCTACCAGGTTACAGGACCAGTCCCGTAGATGAAGCAAGATGAATCAGAACTATCACTCACTACAATAATGTAGGTGAGAAAAAGTGGTTCTAGAGTAGATCAATTTAAAAGTTTGTCAGTTTTCTTTCTTTTTTTATTATTTGGTACATTGCAAACTAATGAAAAACTGCTGCTACTTTGGGAGAAAGAATCAATGAGGGATGTTTATTATGACACAGGGTAAGGAACCCATTAAAGCAAGCTATTTCTCACACTTTATTCTTCGGAGATGCATTGCCTCCTCAATGCATCCGTTCTTGTTTCTGCAGAAACTGATTTGTACTTGCAAAATAATAAATATTCATCTCCTATGGATTTTTAAAGGTGACTGATTTGTAAAAATCAATAACTGTCTTTTGCCAGCTCGCAGACTGACATGATTGCCTTCATTTTCAAACATAAAACGATTGCATTAAAATAACATTAAGAGAGAAACATCGGCTGACACAGGAAGAGAAATCCTTAAATGAAAACCACTCCATCCAGTTTTAATCAGTTCCGATCGTGCTTTTTATTATAGTGCAAATGGGCTCTATTAAAAGGAAAGCCTATTCCAGATGATGATACAAATAATTAGAGCTGCCTTTAGCCTCTAGTTAGGGCTATTAACTAATGGTTTCAAAATAGAAGATTTATTTTGAGACGGACAATTTTTCCTTTAATGATGAAATTGGAAATTGGGCTTTGTTTACCTAATGTCCTATATGTGGATAAAAATTAGAATGGACGCTAATCTAGAGGAAAAGGCTTCAAGACACCGCAAGGATAAACTAAATTACTTCTTATGGATAAACTCGAATATCATCAGTGCAGCATGACCGAACTGGTTTTGGTTCTATGTCCTGTTTCATGTTAGAAATTATACATACTCTACTCTGTTCTTCCACTATTTGAGATTCTAATACACATTCTCTATTGAAGGCCCTGAGAAATTGTGCAAGGACGTTCTGTGCTACCTCATTCATCTTCTCTTTCTTTTCTCCTAGTAAGTCTAAGCTTGAAAACAATCGTTAAAGCAGAAAGGTTAATAATGAATTTTAGTCTAGAGTTCTTTTTATTTAGAAAGCATATATGAATCAAATAGTCACTCACTCATTCACAATACGGTAATTAAGAGATTCTGTTTTAAGCATTAACAGTAACTTGGACAAAAACCAAAGCAAGCATAAGCATTTGTGTCTGAAAACACTCGTCATTTGAAAGATGTCTATTGATGTCTTTTTCCTTTTTTGAAGTCAGATAAGACTCAAGTGGTGTATGCTCCATGCTGCCTTTCTTAGCATGATTGTGCCCTTAATACCCTTTGCTTCTACGTGCGCCTACGGTTTTATAGGTCCCAGGAGTTTCCTGTTTTGGCCTTTGTCTTGCAATGGCAGCTATGGAAGAACGTTAGTCAGCTGTCCCTCCAAGGAAACACTTGCTTAGCTATGTGCACCACAGTTTGTAGACAGCAGCAACTGGTTCTTACAGACTGCCTCAGATGTGAAGGCAGGGCATGACTTTCCCAGGTACTGTCTGCTGATGTAGCCCTGCATGAGCAGGGGATCTGGCCACTGCTGCCCAGAGCTGGGTGCCTCTAACAGGCAACCTTTGCTCTAGAGCCCTCTATTGTGTTGTCCAAGTGTTTTCATTTCCTCATCGTGACCTAAGTGCTTCCCCTACACAGCCCTTCTTCTCCATTATCCCCCCACTTTATCCTTCAAGGAATCACCTCCAATAAGCTCTCTGTACTCCTACCCATGAATTTGCTTCCAGAAGATTCTGTGTACACTTCTATAGCCTCCAAGACAATTCAAGGCATGAATAGCACTCTGCCATTGTTTTGTACATGTCTCTTACACAAAAGTTGAATGGTAAACACTTGATTTTCAGTAAAACTTAGATTTTAAAAAAAGAAGCATAAATATAGACATAGATGCTAGTGGAATTAGCATGTGCGACTCTTTCTGTCTGCTACCTGGATTGTGTGAAAGTGCATGTGGTACATAAATTATCAGTATTTTCATCTCATCGTCACCATGGCCCAAACTAGTCCTTACCCTTAGTTTTCAGAGAGGTTTTTTTTTTTTTTCTAAGTGGCCTTGTGGGAGTAAATTTAGTTCCAAGAAGATATAGGCTTAAGTCACTAGAATATTTGAGACCATCTAAAGGACTGGAAACTATGTGCAGTTCTTTAAATGAAGAGAGAGATTTTGAGCACGGTGTCATAGGAAGAGCAGCCAAGTATCTGTGTGCATAATGAATAGCACAGAAGACTAAAAGAAGAACCAGCGCAGGGGACACCAGCTACAGGCATGGTTTCCCGCTACCATCAAGCTGATAGTGGCTGGTGACCAGCGCATACCCAATGTCTTACACACACCTATATTTACACTAAAAAAGAAATATGAAGCTTGGGTCCTAGGATGAAAAAGAGTTCAGAGAGAAAAATGCATCCAGGTTTCTTTGTTAGAAAGCCAACAGAGAAGGAGTTGAACACAACGTATCTGACTCCTAAGCCTGCAGTCCCTCTAGCGTGTCAAGCTGCCTCCTGTGTGGAAATAGCATTCCTTCTGAGAATAGAATTATTTTCAGTGACTTTGTCTAAATCAAAAGCAGAGCTCTGCATCTGGACATCAGAACAGATAGGGAGAGAAAGACAAAGCATGGTTGGGTGGATAATAGGCACACAGATGAACAAGTCATTGCCAAGATGTTTAACAACCTAGATAATGGAGTCTGAATCTGGAGTGAAGCTACGGTACTTAGAGAAAGCAAAAGATGGGTCACAAACAGAGTTCTGGGTCTATGAGAACAAGGCAAAAAATATACATGAACAGAAATACATAGACCCAATTGAAACTACAGGACAACCTTCTAGAACAAAGGTTGACACCAAAATCTGACCTACTGTTTGTACAAATAAAACGCGGCTGGAAATAGACACACCCATTCATTTGCTGATAACCTGTAACTGCTTTCATTACAACAAATACAATTGACCCATTTTCATCAGTGGCCACTTGACACCCAGAGCCTGAAATATTTTCTGTCTATGTTTACAGAAAATGTTTGCTGATTTGTTAGAGAAAGCTCTTGGAGTTGGACCTGAGATTGCAGTTCTGAAGTAAACAGTGCTAAATGTTTTTTGTAGACTCTGATAGTAAATGTTTTGGCTTTGGAACCACAGTGACTTCTGCTGTACAATCTTTGCTTCTTGTTTTTTTTCCATACATTAAAAATACAAAGCTATTCATCTCTCAGTCATATGAAACAGGGTGTAAGCTGGATTTGTCTTCCAAGGATCATTTACTGTCTCGTGATCAAAAAAATTCTCTTGCCTTCATGTATTGATTCTTACTAAACATAGAATAGGTATAGGTTTGTGCCTTCAAAGAACACCTAGAGTCAGAAGTGCTTATGGTTTCTGATTAAAGTTGATGTAGTAAATTAAGCTATGTGGGGGAAATTTATAAGCAAACCAAAATCTTCTTTTATAGGTTATCATCTTGTTGGATTGATTTGACTGTGTCCTCTTCTGTCTTAAGTAAATATTTATAAAAATGGAGACTTTCACAGTGCACCAGAGTATGTGCATATTAAAGATGGAGTCCCAGTTCTTGTGAGCCCCTAACCCAGCTGCACCATTAGTGGTGTGTAACCTCATAGTAAGGTGTGTTCCTGCATCTTTTGAACATCTTAAAGCCTTGACTTAATGGTCATCCTTCAATCTCTCTGGATCAGATGTGGGCTGTTTAATCTGCCAACTGAGCATAACTTTGGGATCAAAACTCAGCTATACAATAATTGAAAGGTGGGAATGGAGAGAAGCCTAACTTCCCTATCATATCCAGTTATTCTACTGTCTGTATGATTCTATTATTGCCAAATATGTGTTTGATGTTATAGTCATTGGGTTAGTAATTCATCCCATATTGATGCAATCAATAGTTTTCAACCTGTGGGTCATGACCTCTCTGAGGGTAGTGCATCAAATACCCTGCATATCAGATATTTAATTTTATGATTTAAATTTATGATATTTATTTAATTTAATATTTATGATTCATAACAGTAGCAAAAATACAGTAACGAAGTAGCAATGAAATAATTTTATGGTTAGGGGTCCCAACATGAAAAACTGTATTAAAGGGTTGCAGCATCAGGAAGGTTGAGAACCACTGTGCTACATCTAAAAACAATTAAACATTAAACATGTATTAGTGATACCATTAGGTATTTGAATTTTTATCTCATTGATGACAACGTTCCTTCTGATACAGCAGCAGAAATCACAAAAGATTAATTGGCTGATTATGTTTTTAAATTCAGGAAATACTCAAAAATATAACATGGAAATAAATCATGAAAGATTAAAATATTTCTTATTAAATAACTATTTTTCTCTGATGCTTCAAATATGAAAAGCTAATGATCTCATGCAGAAACCACACCTTGTTTTGTAAATACTAAATCTTCACAAAAGAACACAAAATTCTCAGACCAAGAATTTGAGACCAAGAATTCAGACTGATGCTAAAAGATCGAGAAATAGACTGAATTAAATTTGATGAAATTCACTAAGATAAATGTAACATAGTGTACTTAGGGCTGATTAATCTACCCCTCAGATGGAGGATGAAGTGCTTCCCGCATGACGGTGTGGAGAAAAGAACAAAATGAAGAGCACACCCTGTTTGGAAACCTAACATAATGAATTTACTCGTCTGGGACTTTCCAAGGAGAATACAGTGGATAGCTGTTAGAATATGCTTTTCTTTACTGTCAGGTGTTGAATATTCCCCGGGAAAGAAATAGGAGTTGGTGTCCATTACTGTAAAGCAGACATAAAGTATAATGATAGATGCTGGCATTTGCTTCAGAGTTGCTATTATTACCTTACTGAAATATATCAGAAACCTGTGTTATCCTTCAGCTAAAATGTGATTATCTAAAAGAGTTGCATTGAAATCATAATGATCCATTTTCTTTAGTGATTCCCACTGTATGCAATTTTAATGTATAAAGGAGGTTGCATGAGGTCTTACTTCCTCCAGGAATCAACAGAGGAGAAACTGCCCTGTGTTTGGTCTGGAACTAAAGTGTAGCCAGTAGCTCTAGACAAGATGGGGCCCAAAGGGCTTTCCTACTTCCTTTGTGAGTCAAGGGCTATAAGGCAAATGTCATTATTTATTTTTTTAACTGACTTGTATGAGCATTTAGGGCTCTCATCCACTATATTGTTCATGCAGGCCCACCCAGAAAATTATACATTTTCCTAACTTTATATCTTCTTTTCCAAAACTGTATTTCTTAAAATTATTATTTTTTGTAGCCACCATAGTTCAAATACTGTTTGGCTCCTCTCCAGAAAGTGGAGAGATCTCACACTGAATCTTCATTTCCCAATAAACTAGTACTGAGGGAGACACTGGGTACTGTAGAAAAATTAGTGTCGCTCTCACAGAAGTGGGTTAGTTCCCAAGGGACCATGCCTGTTACATCTGTTAGGAACAGAAGACTTGAAGAGCAGGGCAGCGCCTCTCGTTCGCCCCCTCTCTTCTCTTCTCCAATGGGGAAACACGGAGTTCTAGTTCCATGCAGTGAACATTTTGCCTCTAGAAGCAACAGGTAAATTTCTGTTTTATAAATTATCCAGAGACAGACATTCTGTCATAATATCCAAAAATAAACAAAGACCACATACCTTCTAGTGAGGGGGACAATCTATAAATTGCTTTAAGTGTTTTATTACAAGCTATTTTGTGGAAAGCATAGACTTGCTGGTTAAATTTTATCTGGGAAGTTTTTGCCAAATATTATAAAGAAGATGTAGCTTAAGTAAAGCAAAAGGATGGGTTAAATGAATAAAATTTGCTACATTTACTTGTCAGGTCTTCGTAGGTCTGTAGACATTCCAGTCATCTCCACACCCTCACTGGTAAGGGTGATTCTTTTTTACCTGCTCCAGATCCTCAACGATGTAGCTTTTACTCTTCTTTTGGTGCCTAAATACACCCTGAAAGACCCCAGAGCTGGCCTGGCTTTTACAAAGAAGGGACAGATAAGAAGATCACCTTGGGAAAAGGCAGAGAGCAGAGGGAGAGTGGTAAGGGAAACAATTGAGGAAAAGGATAGATTCTGCACCACTGCACCATCTTGCTAGGCAGGGAGAGGAAAAAAGTGCACGACAGTTCACCCAATGAACACACAGAGATGAACTGTGTTCTGTCTGTTCTCCAAGGATATCTCCCAAGTTGCTCCACCTTGGCTTTCCTTAGGTCCTCTTACCTGGTAAGTTACAAAATCTTGTGGACAAATTCTAATCCTCTTTCTTTGAAAAGCAAGCAATGACATATTTATTCTAGTCCTAGGAATTGGTACATTTATGTTGGGATCCTAGCTCTAGAGAATGTAAAATCTGTGTATGCTTAAATAATTCATTCAATGCATTTGAGCTTTAGCCTCTTGTTTATAAAAACAGACAAAATAGTGCCAAGTGTTGTGAGATTCTAACAAAGCAACATGAGAAATCATCTTGAAAATATAAGCATTTATTTATAAGCACAATATTAGCATTTATGCTAATGCAAACATTTCTTAAATGTGAAAGCTCATTTTTACCTCAAGTTTAATGCTTGGAAATACATTTAATAGTATCCTAGGCAGAACTGGTTCTTCTTCTTTGAGGGTTGCATTATCCAGCTCTATATAACAGGGTCATTCTTAACCTTTAAATATTCACTATCTACCGATTCTTGGTCACAGTGGAGATGCCCAAACCTTCCCATGTCCTCTGATTCTCTGTTTCTGTTCGCTCCTGGAGTGGAGTGCCCATTTCAGGTCAGTGTTCGGCTTACGCATCAAAACCATGGCCCTTACCGTCCTATGTCTCTTGTAGGCTCTTGAAATGCTTTCTCCACTTAAAGGAAAAGTTTCCTGAGCAGACGGAATCAGTAACTCAATCGTGTTCTGCCTTGTTCTGTCTTGTGCTTCAGAAAATGCGCTGTTCTCAGTCTCTGGGTTCCTCACACTTCCCCTCACGTGCAGATAATAGGACTAGTGGGTGATGGAGGAATGAGGAAGGCCTGGGGCCCTCACGTGCAGATAATAGGACTAGTGGGTGATGGAG
>NC_022011.1:87659815-87694292 GCF_000317375.1 Microtus ochrogaster
ATGAGGAAGGCCTGGGGCCCTCACGTGCAGATAATAGGACTAGTGGGTGATGGAGGTATGAGGAAGGCCTGGGGGTCCAGTCCTGAGACCACTGAGATGACTGGGCTGGGAGGTGCTAAAGGGCAGCAGCATCTTCATGGGACCAGTTTCTTATAAAGCTCTCAGGGTTAACTAACTACCTTCCCAATTTTGTTCACAAGTGACTCATATTTTTAATTTATTTTACAAACTGTTTCTGTGGCAGAATGTCAACCTGGATAACTTCGAATTGAAATTCACCAAAAGTAAGTAGTGATAACATAACAGAAAACAAAACAAAACTGTTCATACAAGCCATCCCTAAACACACATGCACGTGCGTGCGCTCATGCACTCTGTCTCTCTCTGTCTCTCTGTCTCTCTGTCTCTCTGTCTCTCTCTCTCTCTCTCTCTCTCTCTCTCTTATGCACGCACACACACACACACTCTTCTAACACTATAATCTGCTTCTAGTAGTAGAAATGAAATTATCACTTAGCTACAGTGTTGGAAAATGCGTGGCTTACCTTTTCTATCTTTTTTTCTGTAAGTTATTGTGCAATTAAAAGAGGTCCACAATCACATGGGGAGGACTCAGGCCACATTGGGCACCATGTGTCATGCAATTAAAAGAGGTCCACAAGAACCCATAATAAAAGCTAGCAAATGATTTTTGGGGATCAGTCACAAGTGAAAGTCACTGCATTCCTCTGCTCTGTGGGCCCTGGGGTAGCAAACCCAACTCCAACCACCAACCAAGCAAAAGGAAAGAGAGGGTTGAGCGTGCTTCCTGTCTGTGCTTATAGTACCTCAGACCACGCCCTAATGAGCTGGTATCTAAAAGGCTATTGGATGAATAACTTCCCACAACACCAAGTCAATACCACTGTGGATTAAAAAGAAGGATAAGTAAATTAAATAGATGTGTGTAAACTTGGTTTGATCACATTGAAAGCTGGAATTTTTCTGTAGCAATGTTTTGTGGTTTTTACAAATCCTTCATTGATGTCTATTTTATGGAATTTGTTGTTAAAACATTTTATTCTGAAATTTATTGCATTTTGATACATCGTTGTGACACACATTTTGGCTTACCCTGTCACTTCTTTCCTGTTTTTTGTCACTGGTTACTGTATTGTGATAAGTTTGCTTCAGAGAAAGTTCTAGAATTATCTACAGATCAGAATGGTGGCTTTCTAGAGATAAGCCAAAAGACTGTCTGTTAAGCATCCTAAAATCTCTAAAAGATCAACAGTGCCCATGTTCAGCTGGAGCCTAAGGTCTCAAAGTTGTCAACAGGCTGCCGAGTCCCTCTTACTTACCCGTATGTTGTTATTCACACGTGTGCCCTGTGTCTTCTTGCATGGCTGTAGAAAACCTAAACAACGAAACCATCCTTTGCAGCCTGCACCACAGGCATTAGGTGGTAACTACTCTCTCCATGGAATCCAGCTCTGTCCTAGGTCTGCTCAAACTTGAACTTTTCACCTTAAAGCCCTTTAAAGAAGAGGATTTAGCTAATTGCTGCATCCTAAGTAATTGCAAACTTTACGCTGCCATAGGAGAGGCTTTTGGGAAAATTTTTGAATATTTGAGTATTTCTACTCAGAGAAATTACCAGATAGTAACTATAGTGTCTATAGAATTTTCTTTCTTCCATTCCATTCATACATCCACCTCTCCCTTGTCTTAAGTATTTATAAGACGTCACTGTGGACAACATTATCATGAAAACACATTACTCCTGAATCATTGACAATTTACAGGTGTCACAGAGTTTATACACATTTGGTAGCAAACCTTAGGTCCTTGGGAAATGATACTGTGCAGTACCAGGTGTTGGTGTGCAGCGGATAATCTCCCCTCCATTATTAATGTGTATATGTGTGTTGTGAAAATGATGCTTCCATGTTTCTCACCATCAGATACATTACTCATAAGTATCTTCCTAGAATTTCAAAACTCAAGCTAAAAGCGGGAAAAGTATTCCTTGTTACCATATTACTGCCTACCACCAAGCCGCCAATGCCTCCTGCATCCCAGGACAGCAGTAGAAGTGAGTCCACACACCTGAGCTGAGGAGAGTGCATGCAGACAGAGCCACATCAGATTCCCTCGGCTTGTTTTTCACCAGCTTTAAGGGAGGAAAATAGATGGCAGAGAAAATGATTTTTCAGAGGGTCATCTAAAGTCCTCAGGGTGGGTTTTCTCTCAACTGAGGGAGAATATAAATTGGTCACAGGAGCGCTCTAAATCAGTGCTGGCTGGACTCACTCCTGCTGTATGAAGCCCATGCTGGCTGTGAGGCACAAGCTCCTGATTATGTAGTCTGAACGCTCCACTGGGAAGAAAGGGAAGTATGTCTTCCTGGAATCTTATTATTCCTTATCTCCTAGGGCATTGTGCATACAGTAAAGGCCTAGCCACTGTACCCATAAAGATAACTGTGTTAACATTGCAAAACTCAGTTACCAGATCTATGCAATTTGGGCCTCTCGGGGCTTTTGTTCTTTGGATTTTTTCTTTTCTTTTCTCCCCAAACATTATTCACTAATGAAGCTACCTAGTAAAAGTTCGAATCGAAGTCCCATAAAGAAGACAATCTGTAGCTGCTGGTTGGAATCTCATCCAATGCACGTCAGAGTCTTGAGCAGGTGGTTCCTCTTTGCTCTTCTGCTCCTTTATAGCTGTCATTTGGTGGGAGAGTTGCAGAATTTTCCGTAGTGTCTTCTGTTAAGACTAATGGGCATTGTGAGGGGTAATTGTCTCACATTCTATAAATTCCTACAAAAATTCTATATAACTTCTTTTGATACCACAGCACATTCACCTAATAATACTTCTACAATAGGGGCACTTTTGCAGTCTAAGACCCTTAAATGTTTTTTGTATATTTGCACAGGTTGAGAAGATGTAGAACAAAGGTAGTAAAGTCAGTTTTGCAGCTGTGATTTCAGCATTTGGGTGACTGAGTCTGGAGACTGTCATGTTCAAGCCGGATGCTGATCAGTTTACAGCGAGACAGATTCTAAAACAAATATCAAAAGAGAAAAGAAAAGGAGAAAGGAAAAAGCAGGTAGGGAGAGGCTGAAAAAGAAGATAAGAAAGATAGCTAGATCAAGACACTTGGCTTCCAGGGCTGAGCTAGTTCCCCGCTGTCTCTGGAAGAGGCAGGTTAGGGCAGAACAGGAGTTTGAGAATCCAAGGATCTTTTCCTAGTTCCAATGAGCACAGCAATAGGAAAAAATTATAGAGCTTCTCTATGTCTCAATTTCTATTGTAAAAATATTTTAATTTAAAAGTTATCCATCACAGAATAGCATCTTTTGAAGCATAGATTTTCCCCCCTCACCAAGTAGGGAAGTAGTCTTGCGTCCAAGTGTAAATCTTAGAACAAGGCACCTCCCTAATTTGTACTGTATTTTTCTACAAGATGACACATTTCAGAAACCCCAGCGGCAGGAAATAGAGCTCAAAGCCGAGCAGCTTATTTGGTGCCACACCTGGGGATTACGACAAGCTACAGCTAGCATGTGCTATCTGTCGCCCAGGACCGGCTGTTTTCAGTGACTGTTTAAGCTCATATTTGATTCTTAAAACAAAACTTTATTTCAAGGTGCCACGCAGAAGCATTTGCATCCTAGACAGGTGAAAGTCCTAAGCATCCTCTCCTTGGCGGATTGTGATGGAAAGATGAGCACTTTGTGCGGCAGGCAGTGGGATTTGGGGCTGTGATTGACTTGTTCTGAGGATTATATAACATGCGATGCCTGTTCATAGAAATCTTTTATTTGCTATGTTTGCCACAGTTTTTTGAGCTCCTTTAAAATATGGTTATTTCCCATTTGCTTAAGGGTCCTCCCTTCAAAGACTTGAAGTAACCTTTCTATGAAGAAAAAAATAAAAGGATCACCATTGTTAGTTATTCACGTAAATGTTAATTTAAGTCACCATTAGCTAGGCAATGTTTTTGTTATCTCTTGTTTCTCAAACAAAATTATTTGATGGAAAACATGAATAAATTCTAGTAAAAATTTGTAGAAACATATAGCTAATAGGGTAAATTGTCAGGATAATACAAACAACATCCACTTACTCATTAAACATAAATTTACATTATTTTTAAATGGCTCCCTTATCTACTATAAATAATAACCATTTAGTCAGACAGAATTTTTTTTAAAAATTTTCAGTGTGCCGCTCTCACGTGATTCTGTTTTTCAATACGGGCCGTAAGAAGACGGTTCCATTCTGACAGCCGCTGGGAGATTAAAGGTAGTGTTAACAATGTTATTCTTTGTTCACGGAACATTTGCACGTCCCCTGGTGACAGGTCGTCGAGAAATATGTCTCCCCCGGAGACAATCAGTGATGTAATTCCTGGTGATGAGGTACACTCAGCAGAGCGCCCCGACTGTTCCTGTGTGTGGAGATGGGATGTCTGAACGATTTGTTTGTTCTGCTCTAAGATAGCGTGAGCAAACGTTATATGAGCAGATCAGTCCTCCGCCGAAATATTTATGGATGTGCTTTCAAAGGACCGTTCAATCCGCAGTTGCCACAGAGGCAGCAGGCGCGCTGAGGGCTGCTTCTAAAACTGGGCGGACTAAAACATCATCTGACCAGCCAGTTAGCATATGTTAACTTGTTATGTATCTGAACACAGTTAGCATGTGTTAACTTATGTGTCTGAACACAGGTTAGAAATCATGAGCGGTTCTGTTTGACCAGATCATCTAAGTGTGGACTTTCTAGAAAATAGAAGCAATCACATTAATAGGGATAGGGGAAACTGTTTCAATTAAACAAACAAACAAACAAACACAAACAAACATTAAAAAACCCTGCTTCCCTCTTAAATCCATGCTCTTCATGAAGAAACCTTCCATATCCTAAATGTACGTTCTCCTACCTGAAAATGTTTAAAACATAATACTCTTCTGAACTGAACTTAAAGCCATCCTTCGCAGCACCTGGATGCCAACAGACTTACGTGTGAAGCCAAACTAGTGTTCCTTTCAGTAGACTGATTATAATTTTTTTATAAAATGGAAAAACCTTATGGGGTGGTTAATTTAATAGATGCTCACACAGGTGATACTTGCGGCATACAATGACTGTCATCCATCCAGTGAAGGATCATTTTCTGTCATTAAGTACCACACGATAAATTTTATCATCTTTTCATCTAAAAACTCCCCCAAAGCACACCAGACTATCGGGTACTAGCCAACAGATGCTGACACATTGTTGTCCTAAGTTGGCCAAAGACGTATCAGAAATCTCTGAAAGGAGAAGGCGAGATGAACTGAGGTCAGTTTCAGAACACTGCAGAGATGTGGCTGGGAACATATCTTACTTATCACTTTTATTATTTCAGGTTATTTAATGGTGTGATAATTTAGTAAATAGGAGCAATGTATTGAAGAGACCCCAGAGATGTGGAAGAATTATTGCATCCCTGGAAAGAGTGCTCAATGTCCTCACTGGAATGATGAAACCCAACACTTCCAATGCAGTTGATTTACTACTTAGCGTACATCCAAAGCAGCATGGTACTGGTTCAGATAGCAGTTTGTGGCAACTTGATTTATGCTAATCAAGTGAGTGGTGTGTTTTCCCAACACATAAATGAAGTACACATTTTAAAAAATTACTTAAGAAAATAGCTATTTAAAATATTACTCATCATTATGAAAGCTAGCAGGCATTTCACATTTATATGAAATTGATGACATATAGTTGTCTCCAAAGAGACATCTCTGTAATCATTCATCATTGTAACAAAAAGCACATATTTCAAATTTTATCTAATTTTATATAAAATATGTATGTGTATTGGAAATAGAATAAGAAACACAATTCAAATGAGATTACTGGAAATTGAGAAAAATTACATTAAAAAAATTCCATTATTCATTTTTCTTAAAATGTGACCCCAAAAGAATACTGTATATTTTGTATAGTGCTAGGCATTTAAAACGCAAAGTTGAACCCAGAATTATGCATTACTTAACAAGCTCAGTTTTATTCGTGAAGATAATTTGCTTTTTGGAATAACCTAGGAAACCTTCCAACGCTTGAGATGATCAGGAAGAACAAATATCCAGTTGTCTGAGCAAGTACACTCTGTTGATAAGAGATAGCTGCCAGTCTCAGAGAGCAGAGAAGATATGGAAAGATTAGACATGGAGTGGAGTGAGCCACAGGGAGCAGAAGACACACTAAGAACTCACAAGCCATGCCAAAGAAGCCAAGATTGAATCAACATATTGTAAAGCATTTCAGAAGACTTGCAAGTAAGGCTGGGACATTAAAATGTGGAAATCGTGATAGGGACACTCAGAGATACGAAAGGCCAACAGTTTCCTTGCCATCATCCTTAAAGACTTTCAGCTACTGAGTATCTCTCCTTCCTATTACCAGGGTTGGAACATGCCTGCCTTGCATAGCCTAGCATGGGGAAACACCACTAGGTACAAAATAATGCCAGGATGTCTCCAGAGACAAGTCAGTCCTGGGTTCATATCTCTCACTTGGGAAATGTCCCTTAAAATATCAGGAAAAAATTCCAAAAGTCATGATGTCTTCATTCTTCACAACTAACAAGTCACAGACCCTTCCACGAATCCAAATAAATATCTGTTTTTCTGTTGCCAAACAGCCTGACTCTCCTGAAATCAGTGTGCTCCCCTGTTCTTCAATTCCCTTTTGTATTAAAACGTTTGCCCAAGAGTCCATATCCATTTCAGTTGTAGGCCTAGCCTACCAATATTGGGTCAATTCCTCCTGCATCCAGTGTCATCATGATCACATTTGTCATTTAGATAAAGTGGGAAAGACAGGAGTGGTTTGAAGATAGATGATCTTAAAACCTACGCTCCATAGAGTACTAACGCAGAGGTTAAACTATTAAGGAGTTTAGAAATGGAAGGAGGATGGCAAGTGAGAAGGCTGCTAGAGTAAACGGGAACTACATTAAGCTTGCTACTGTGGGGGAACGAATGTCTAACTAATATTAAAATAACTAGAACCAAGCTTAGCACAGATGAAATCCATGTGAGAGACGAATAAGTTTGAATACAAACTTATATCAGACTCTGCTGGTCTTTTGTAGGTAGTTTTTAAGTAGCATTATCTCAACTAAAGTAAAAGTAGAGAAAGAAGGGAACCAAATATGAGGGGTAGATTATTAGCTTATGTTTAGTGCTGGTCTAGAGCTTGTCATATATCAGGATAATCTACATGAGATCCAACATGCTACCTTCGGCATCTGAAGATTCACTTTTGTGTCTCTAGCCGCTTCTCAGTCGACTCAACCCATAACTAAGGGGAGCTGTTTTTACAAAGATCACAGCTTTCACAATTAACCCTGGTGTGGGACAATCTGAAGATAGATTTTACACAGACTTCCAGAATTTTCCATGTGACCCATATTTTATGTGTGAATGTAACTTGCTTAATAATGTCTACTCCCAGCATGTTTCCTGGAAATCACTTCCTAACTAAATTACATTCAGATCCCTTAGGATTAACGTCTAGACAAATGTAACCTAAAACAAGTGATTATAACAGTGCCTTGCAATCAATAACTTTTTAATGTAAAGCACAAGTAATGGTAAGAATTGTGAAGAATAACCACCTTGTTCTCTGCACATATAATGGGCCCCATGGGGAGGGAGGAAGAGTTCTTTAAGATCTGTGTCATGTGAAGCACAGGATAAGAAAAAGTATCAACTCTGGGTGAGGCAGGAGAAGCAAGTCCTCCAAGAAGAACTAGTCAAGGAGACAACAGTGTTTGAGTAGCTGATAATCGAGGGATGGTTCCTCATGAAGCAAGGCTTCCCTGGAGGACATAGACAACTGTAGACCAGCAGGGTAACGAGCAGGGACTGCCTGTGAGTAGGGAGAGCAATAAACAGGAAGGTTTCTAGTTGAAGTGGGTAACCGAGACTAACTTAAATGTGATGGAGGGCAGGATGAACAACTAAAAGTAGTTTTTACTCTACCCAGTGCTCAGATCCAAACCTCATAGCAACAGCGGTCCTTAGTAGAGCTGTTGTTCAGCGCAAAGCACATTGGTCATCTCTTGCAAAACACATGGGCAGATGAATGTCTTGAAGGCTAAATTAAAATACATGGGGTGGCATAAGGACAGCATCTTCATTAGCCCATGTCTTCCTTTGTTCCTACTGTGTAAAGTAACCACGCGGAAGCTTATGTAACAGCCCATGTCCTGAGAATAATTGTCTGTAATTACAAATAAATATGACCTGTGATCCTATTATTGTGAAAGTAATTATGTTCAGTGATTCCTTAAATACTGGGGAAGCCTTCACTCTCTCCTTATAGTGACAAAATACCCGGCAGAAGTCACTCAAAGGTTTATTTTGAAGTATAGCCTAGGGATACAGTCTTTGTGACATGGAAAACGTGGTGACAGAGGCTTTGTCTCATGGTGATAACTCTGTGGTATACAGCAGATTTGGAAGCAAAGAGATCTTGGGCTAGAAGTAGGGTTGGGTGAGCCCCCTCCTCTGGGCACCAACCTCCTGGAGCTCAGCATCATCTCCTAGAGATTTCTCCATTTTCTGAAACAACATCAACAGCTGGGGATGACATGTTCAAGCACATGAGCTTCTGGGAGTGGTTTCATATTGAAACTGGACTATATACCATGAGAGAGTTGTGGACATTAATTTGGGGTATAGAGGAGAATATACACCATTAGAGAGATGTGGAGATAAAGATGGCGTACAGAGGAGAATTTTGTCCCTGTCATTAGACTCTAAATCCCAGTCAATTAAATAAGCCCCATTTCTGCCTCAGAGAGCAGCAGTGAAGTGCCAATAGAGCAAGCTTGATGCACTTCTGTATGTACTGTGTGCTGAGAAAACTGGCTAGGATGTCACTTTTTGGAAGGTCTTTGGGTGGGAAGAGGGGCAGCTGTGACCACTTTGCAGCAGCTCTGCAGCCAGCATGCTTTCTGTTGAGCGGTGTTTTAGAAGTCAGACAAAAAGAGGAAGTCCCACTGTTCCTGCAAGGTGGCCGCAATTAGGAGATATTGCTACCTCTGTGTCCAGCTGTGACAACCTCCCTACTCCTCCAGCTCCTCAACTCTAAAGCCGTGAATTGCAACGGGAAAGAGAGACAAAAGTACAATGATCAAGATTAGATCCCCCCCCCCAGGAGGAAGAAAGTGAGGTAAGGAAATGAAAGGAGAGACCCAAGTGTGCGAAAGAACAACAGAAAAAAAGAAAAAGAAAAATAGAGAAAATAAGAAAAAGGTGGTATTTAAAGCGTGAACACGTTGGTCACTTGCGGATGCTTATTTCTACAACTGAAATTTGCATTTGCCCTGTGTGCCCAAACAACATGCGATCTCGTCGCTTGGGGGAAAGGAGGTTGAAGGTATATTTTCAGAGCTACAGAGCGAGGTTTTGCATCTCCACTCCTGTTCTGCATAATCTTTTAAGTCGGGGAGGATAGACAAAACAGTGTGTGGTGTTTGTAAAACTGCGGGGTGAGCGGAGCAAAGGGTTGGGAATTGTAATTGCAGAATCCAGACCACAGGCTCTTTCCATCTCATTGTGACAAAAATGGAAGGGTTTTATTAGTTAGGTGTTTATAAAGAAAAATTAAAATACGCATTAAGGGATTTAAAAACCCGGATGAGGTCATTACCTGCTGCATTATTTAGAACACTGGGGACTCTAACTGCTGCCCTTTCCTGTGCCAAGCTGCCACTGAGCAATGTTAGGGCTTCGGAATCTTTCCCTCAGGAGGGGTAATGAGTGGATATCCGTTACCGAGACTAGTCCCTGAAGTGTATCTTCCCTGGCAGGGCATCCACGGGATGATTTTCTTCACATCTCACAGCAACCCAACAGTCCAATAACAGCAATGCTTATTGCTAAGTCGCGAAGTTTTCCCACTTAATGGATGACAAAAGGACAGCCTGGGCCAGTCATATGTACCACGGCTAATTCTGAGGAAGTGTTTGATCGGTGTGTCACACTTCCTCCTGCCTGAATGAAGAGAATGAGAGGAGGGGCACCAAATAGCATCAGACCTCCAAGGTTATATGGCATTTTTTTTTTTGCATAAAATGAAATGAAATTCAGAGGTTTCATAATTACTGCTGTGGATTAGCAAATTTTATTATGCAATTAAAACATTAGCTACAACAAATATAAATATGTTGTGTGTTCTTAATTAGAGCACTTTGATAATTACTGTTCACTTATGCATAAGTAGTTTAACATACAGCTAGAACCACTTCCTGTGAATTACATTAATATAAAAGGATTGCAAACTTTAAGTCTCTTTTGTCTTTAAGTGGAAGGTGTTAGAGAACTGATATGCACAAAAGGAAGAGACAGCCACCAGACAGTGCTGTGCTCTGACAGCCAAGGACCCTGGTCTTGAGTTTGTATGTCACCTACTACTCATGGCGTCTTGGCTCCGGTCTCACTTCTCATCACCTCTCTCCTCCTCATCCGTCAAATAGGAATGCAGACTGGGATGGAAACCCTTCCTAGCTCAGAAGGGTTAAATGCATCGCGACATCTCAGCACATAGGATGGCACCTGACATGTTATGAATACTGCCACAGTGATGGAGATTAATAAAATTGTCATGGCAGTCATTAAGCTACATTATTAAGATAGATGTCCTTTGTAACCTTTCTCAAAAGATCTCCGTGAGCTTTAGAAGGACAGCACAAACCACCATAGAAAGTCTTTGTTGTTGCCGTTAGAAACCTGGAACCAGTGGTATCAGTTAAGTAATTGATGCTAACGGTCTCAGATGTTCACAAACACTGCATGATGGTGCAGACATTCACAAACACTGCATGATGGGACAGACGCCCACAAATACTGCATGATGGGGCAGTGGTGGGAGCAGAAATGGCAGAAACTGTTTCTTTCCTCCCCTCAAAAGACCATTCTTTCTAGCTCTACTTCGGAAACAGGTTCTAACAGCTTCAGATCACGAAGTCTAAGCAGCCAGACTTATCAGTAAGCTATGTGGCAGTGAAAGCACCTCAGTTGACCCTCCTTATAACACAAGAAAGTCGTTGACTGAGAACCTATTTTGTTGAGGTAAAACCTATCACTTGGTGTCTGGCCCTATTTTTCCTACAGTTGTTGAGAGTGTAGAAAGTCTGCTTCAGGGTTTCAGACACAGAGACATGTTTTGATCCAGATTCTGGATTTGGGGGCAAAAGTCCAGCTAAATACAAAGTGACCATCTGCTTCTTGGGGGTCATTGTTGCTTGCTGGTGTATTTCTCTCTCCTCACACCCTGTTCTGGGATAGGATTAGGAATTGCTGGATTCTTTCACTGAACCCATCCATGACCATCTATATCCCAACACAATCCATTACACTAACTCATAAATGAGAAGCTGAGGGGAAGTTAACTGGCCATGCTCACATGATTACGGGGAAGTGTGACAGTAGAAGTATGGCTTGAAGGCAAATTTCCCAGTTCCCAGTGCAGTGTTCAAATAGTGGGTCCAATGGTTCAACTAAAGCAGATGTGAAGACAGGACTAGTACTTTGGCAAACATAAGTTTTAAAGCACACAAGCATGCAATATATTTTTATATAGAACAGAAATCTGCATGTGCCAGGCGGTGGTGGCACATGCCCTTAATCCCAGCTCTCGGGAGGCAGAGGCAGACGAATCTCTGTGAGTTTGAGGCCAGCCTGGTCTACAAGAGCTAGTTCCAGGACAGACCCCAAAGCTGCAGAGAAACCCTGTCTCGAAAAACCAGAAAGAAAGAAAGAAAGAAAGAAAGAAAGAAAGAAAGAAAGAAAGAAAGAAAGAAAAAAAGAAAGAGAAAGAAAATCTTAGCATGCTTTCTTTTTTCCTTCCAAAGTCTTTCTGAGAAAACACAAATTTCCTTAGCCACAGTCTCACTAGGCAATTACATCCTTCTCATAAAGATTGTCTTTACATCTCAATTGGGCAGAGCACATGCCATCTAATTTGTCTTGTTTTCCTAATTGATTTTGCAGAATATCCATGTGAGCTTAGTGTTCCAGCTTCTGCTTTCTTCTCCAGGGTGTCCTTAGGAGGCCATTGAGTAAATTGCTTTTTTTTTTCCTAGTGTCCTTAATGATGTTCTATGTTGAATTAAGGATCTTTATTAATAAGAAATCATTCCCACATCAGTTCTAGTCTTCTGAAAGAGTTGATTCACCTCCAAGAGGTGAGCATTTCTTCACCCAGGAGCCAGGACTCTTACTGACCCAAAGAGGGCTGTAGCAATCTGGGCACAAGGCCAATTAGCCCCACGCTGGCTCAGCAGACATTCAGTAGGTATCCATGCCCCATTGAAAGCAACTCAACCATGGGAAGTGCATGATGTACCCAAATGTATCACAGCTCTCCCTAGGAATAGAAGTTAGATTTACCTAAAGATCACCTGTGTAGTTTGATATTTGACTTCTGGGGGTCCACTGTTTGTTCATAGATGGTCCCAGAAATGCTTGCATCTACAAGCTGGTTTTTCAACGTCCCCTACTAAAATAGGAAATTATATCCCTCAAAGGAATACCTCAGTACTTCTGATTGAAGAGCATAATCCCTGGTCCAAATCCTCTCGGATCATATAAGCAACTATAGAGTGTTATTCCATCTTTTAGGGCACACCAGTAGAAATAAAACATGAACCCCAGATGCCATTTTTAATTTTTTGTCACCCATATTAAGAGAAGTAAAAGTGGATAAAATAGCTTTCAATCATACATTCTGTATAATTCACATTAAAATTGTTTATTACCATTACATACACTATTAAGATATTTCTGGTGAGATTCTTTACACTTCTGATTGCACTAAGCTTTTAAAAGGTGGTGCCTTTTTATAGTCACAGAAATACTCTGGTACCAGCCACATTTCAGAGGGTAGTAGCCACACATGGCTAGACACTGATCTAATAGACAGAGATCTTCTAACTTGAGTTAGTCTCTAGTCGGGGCCATCTCTTCCTTTATTTTTTTTAACTGCAGTGCTTTTATTTACTTACTTATTTGGGTTTTTTTTCCTTTCATTTATTGGGTCTAAGGCAGGATCTTGCTAACTATTCCAGACTTTCCTCAAGCTTGCACTCCTCCTGCTTCTGCTTCTTCAGTGGTGACACTGTGTATATGTGCCACCATCCCCACACGATTTTTTGGTTTACTTAAATATGCTCTGCCAGTCAAATTCAGTTTCTCCAAAGTTGCTCAATTCTAATTTGCATGCTGCGTCTTTAGAATGTTCTTGAGGCTTGGTGAGATTTTCATCATCTTGTGTGTCCCATTCCAGAATCCTGACCCCTAAACAAAAGCCAGACTGGAGAGTGATGGGAATAGAGCTTAAACACAGAAATGGAGAAGAATATAATTTAAAGGAGTAGAGAAAGTTTCTGGAAAAATTTCACTACCATGTACGAGTGTGTCAGTGAGAGACAGGGACAGAGGTATGTTTTCGTTATTTTTATTGCTACTGCAAACAATAATTGAACAAGGAACAACATAAGGAAGGGAGGGTTTAGTTTGGCTTACAGTTTTATGGGATACAGTCCCAGAGGGGCTGGGTTATAAAACAGCAAGCGTGCCCACCCGAGTCACAGAGATCCACTTCTTCCAATTAGGATTCAGCTTCCCTAACGGCATCACATGCTGGGAATAAAATGCTCAAACCACTGGCCACAGTTCACATTCAAGCCACAACAGACTCAGTGTGGGCAAACTGTATGGTATCAGCCTAACCTGGGCTGCAAAAGTAGCCTCTTGGAGAAGAAAACAGCAAAATAGAAGCTCGAATGTCTAAAATGAGAACAATGACAAATAGAACACCATTGGAAACCTGAACCTTGTAATTCATAATCTGAGTGCAGACTGATTTCTCAGTGAGACAGAAGCCCTTTAGGAGTCCTTAAGGGAGTTACCAATTTCAGTTGTGCTGTGCTGACAGAGACTTTGGCAAAAGTTTGTGACAATCATGGGTCTCATGCTCATATACATGGGCAGCCAATGTCACCTGCTATCTATAGATCATCTAGTAAGACAGGTACCTTTATACTTGTAACCACATTTCATGTGCAGAATGATTGTAAGTGGCCAGATTTATGATGAATGTTAGGTATTCAGAAGTCAAGACTGTGTGCCAAAGTTAGTAGTTTGAGTCGTATGCCTATAAGCCAGGGTTCTAGCACCAGGAAGGCTGAGCCTCCAGTGTGCTTCAAAATATCTCACATCTCCATTTTAACTAAAGTAACTAGTAAACTAGGTAAAATGACTAACCGGTGGTAGCATTTCCCAGGGTGAAAATAAAGAGAGATTAGTGGGTCAAATCCCAAACATTTAACTACCTATAAAAATCTGAGAGTGACTTTCTTTTCACAAACATTTAAGTGTACAGTAGTGAGTCCCTTGCTTCTAAATTCACCGTGCCTGACTCGAAAAGTTAGAAGTACATTCTGCTCATCTGTAAGAATTCTATGAATTAGAATTACTTCCTCCCATAATTTTAGTTGTGAAGTGGCAATTAAGGTATATTTAATTGTGTTAGTATAATTTGAAATATTCCATATTGTTTTTGTGATACATGATCTCATTGTAGAATAATTGCGATATCTAGCATTACTCTGAAGTTACTAGTGCAACTGTGACAAGAAGCTAACAATACTTAATTGAAATAGACTGAAATCTGGCTAAGTAGTGTTCTGTTGACAGAGGTTTTCTATCCCACTCGGTCCTGTGGTCATTCAGTCCCAAAGAAATGACACAGAGTCTACATTAATTATAAACTGATTGGCCTGGTGTCTCAGTCTTCTTATCAACTCTTATAACTTATATTAGCCCATAATTCTTGTCTGTGTTAGCCACATGGTTTGGTACCTTTTTTGAAGAGGCAGTCACATCTTGCTTCTTTTCTGTCTGGGTGAGGGCCACAGACTGAAACTTCCCTCTTCCCAAAATTCACATTTCCCCACCTCTATTTCCTACCTGGCCACCCTGCCTATACTTCCTGTCTGGCTACTGGCCAATCAGCATTTATTTAAAATACAAGTGACAGGGTACAGAACATTGTCCCACAGCAGTATCCCAGTGCTAGGTGATTGGGGAAGACTTTCATTGCCAGAAACAGTCTTGAGCCCTCACCATGTTTATTTTACAATGGTAAGAAAACAACAATTATTAAAGTTATTACTGGTGACGTCCTCATGGATTTCTTGTCTGTTTACATTTTCTGGCTACCACAGCCTGGCTGTTTGGCTTATACTCGTCTCTGAAATCCAACTGCTTCATCAGTTTCTGGGCCCCTGTTTACCCCCATTTCTATTTTCTGGGCCAGGAGTCCCTTGGATATTGTCAAGTTAACTGTGTGTTATAAACAAAGCAAGAATGGCAAGCCTTGCACATGACATCTCTATGTCTCCATTGGGTGTCTCTGGGTATCCAGAGTCATATCTTATTAGACCTCCAAGAGTATCCAGAGTCCCATCTTATTAGACCTCCAAGGAATAGTCGAGCTTCTTTCTCCAGGCTCCATCTTGCCATAGCATTCATAACATGAAAAGATGCATATTGGTTTATTATATTACATTTAGCTGAAAGACACTATAATCATATAGTGTGCCATTATACAAAATGCTTTTATTATCTAGAAAGCATTTTGAATCCCAGGTGCAAAAAATAAATGAACTCACTTTGAGTGCTTTCCAAAAATTGACAAAAATAAAGTGATCCTAATATAAATATTCAATAATAGAATATCGTGTTGTAAAACTATATGAAAATATTTGAAATTGGGTTATTATAAGCATATCTTCCCATTTAATAACTAAGAATTATGAGAGGAAAATCATTTTAATTTACTGAGTTCTGACTGATGAGCCTTGTTCTTTCAAAACTCATGAAGTAAAATTTACTTTTAAACATTGAAATGCTCTTATTAATTCACAGCTAGAATCTATCCTAAAATTCAGCTAAATTATAACTCTTCTAAGGTCAAAAAATACAAAGAGAGCAGTGACTAGTAAGGCAGGCTCACTTTACAAGGTGCCAAGGTGTTCTTTGGCTCCTTGTCTTTCGTCTCTGTGTGTCAGTTAGCCCCTTCATTAACTTGTCTCTAACCCTAAGTAGATTTGAAGCTGGACAAGTAGATGACCAGGTGACTTCTTCCAGTTCTAACTAATGTCATCTTGCACACCAACCCTCCAGGAGACCTGTCACCATCCTTAAGAACTGAAACCTAAAATGTATGGCTAATAAAGTCATAATTCATGTGCCCAAATCACTACCTTTCCTTACACTATTTCTACAATAACAGGAGATTAATTCATTTTTAGAGTAAGGAAATATTTATTTGTGGTTATTTCCCAGACTCGAGGAACTGAGCAAGCACTGAGTCTATGTAAAAGAACAACACACTATAGATGACATTTCTGTCTCCAGTAAATGCACAGTTTAATAGATCCTGAGATGAAAACATGTTAGAGAGTTCATAATTAAGGTTTTCCAGGTTTTCTAAATGACACCATATCCTTCAAGCTTGCTGGCTTCTGAAAACAATGATGTATCTCCTCCTTTCATTCCATGCTTAGTTCACAGCTCTTCCCTCTAGGATTTAAGCTAGTAGAGTAGAAACTATCTCAAAACCTGTGGGTAAGTAAGACATGGAGGGAAGGACCCTCAAGAAAGGCTTACACCACAGGTCTGGGATAGAGCAGTTGGCAGAGTGAAAATGAGAACTACTGATAGTATTGATTATAAACAATTCTGAAGAACAACCCTACCAAATACTTTATAAACACACAACATTGGCTGCTGTGCATGATCTTTTTAAGGAAATTTTAGTGCTATCATTAATTGATTCAAATAGCATATATTGAATATTGGCCTTGTGTTATGGAACAGAGTCTTAATACTAAGTATTTAAGTATCAAAAGCACTGTAGTGGCCATTGATCAAGGATTCCTGTAATAAAGAAAACACAGACTCTACAGTGTTTGGTTAATATATCAGAATTTCAATCTTACTGAAAAAAATAAGTGTTTTCTATATGTGATAAAGAGTAATCTAACAGCAATGGTCATTATGTCTAGGTTTCCTTTTGACTCATAGGATTCCCTGTTAGAGTTTAGCTGTCAATTTAGTTCCCCAAGGGTTCACTGAGATTGAGAACTTGGTCCATAGGTAGCTCTATTGAAATCTGGTGGAACCTGAAGAGGTGGGGCCTCGTAGGAGAAACTTGGGTCATTGAAGTTTTCTTTCATTTTTGTGGAATGCTAGGACCCCAGTCCCTTCCTCCCTTCCCCTCCCTCCTACCCTTCCCCTCCCTCCGCTACTCTGTTCCCTTCCCCTCCCCTCCCCTTCCTTTCCCTTCCCTTCCCCTGCACTCCACTCCCCTCCACTCCCCTCTTTCTTCCCCTCCCCTTCCCTTCTCTTCTCTTCTCCTTCTCCCTGCCTCCTTCTTTTCCTCCTCCTCCTTAAACCCTTCTGGCTTCGCTTCCTGTTTAACAATGTAAGCTCTTCTATATGTACCATGTCCCTGAGCCTCCAGAACTATGAGCTAAATCAACCTTTTTTTAAACCACATAAACAATTCATCTTGATTATCTCATAATATGAATGCAAAGCTTACACACACACGCACGCACACACACACCTTAATTGGCATACTTTAGTCTAGAACATAGGTTGGCAAATTACTGCCATATCATTTCCTCAAAGATGAACTTTTACATGTTTAAAAGATTTAAAAATAAATAAAGAGAAACTGCATGTGACTTATGGTACCTCAAATATATGCTAATTAGCCCATTTTAGAGAAAAATAAAGCCAACTTACCTGCCAGGGTCTAAAAATCCCAACTCCACCATTTTCTTCACTCTTCAAATGCAAATTCATGTCATGCACCTGCCATCTCTGCCTCTTTTCTCCATCCCAGTTATAGCTTATGAGGCCATTGCCTCTGGCCTTAGGTGGTTCTCTGCTATAACATCACCTCTTACTCTCATAGATATTCACCATAACAATACTAGAACCATATTCTAAAGAGAAAAAACACCACCTCCTCCAGGCATCACTCTTGGCATCTGAAGACATGATGCACCTGCCTCCATGCCCTCTTCTCCCAGGGTCTGATCACATACTGATGTCTTCTGCAACCCTCCTCACATGGAAGATCATTTGTGTGCGAGTTTTCCTAAAAACCCGAGTGTTCTCTTAAGGGTGGAGACAGACGCATTTGGCTGCCAAGCAGAAACATGTGTTGAAGAATAAATGGGTGAACGCATTTGACTTGAGATTTTTGAAATGTCGGTTTTTAAGCAGGAGAAAAGGTCCCTCCCCCAGGAACCTGCCTGCCTTTGGAAGAGAACAGGTAAGTGTGTGCTAACACGATGATGGGTTGGCAAAGCTGGTAAGACAACGAGAATTCAAAATCAACTAGAATTGAAACCGACTTCTCATCTGCTTTTCATGCTAATGTCTCCCTTTATGAATGAATTTGAATATATAATTTCAAAATTTTTAAATTATGCACAGGACTAAGCTATGTACTTTACATATTTTCCCAGTTATTTTCATTTCATAAAGTTGGCATATGTGTGAATATAGAACTGAAAATTGACAGAATGGGTGCATTTTTCTTGCAGAGAATAAGGCTCACAGGAAGGCAGAAGGAAGAGAAGAGGCCTTGCCACTGTCTCTAATGTTTCCGCTATCTACAAAGGTAAGGCAACTTCATCACTTCTCAGCATCCCCTTTCATTACTCAGAATGGACAATGCTCTGTTGTAGTGGACATTTGCTCCGAAGTCTCTCTGGACATGACAGAAGCTTTTTGTTTGCCCAATGTGATATGGGCCTCTGCTTCACAAGGAGGTTAAGGGTTCCAGTTGACAGCGTCTTTAAAGGTGTGCTATATGGGATAATGGTATGCGATCTTTTTTTTCCCAAGTAAATGAAGTACATAAGGACTTTATTGTGCTTGATAAACACACACGTGCACACGCGTGCATGTACACACACCATACGTAATTTCTTAGCCTAGAACCATTTAAATGATTCTCCCTACCTGAAGGATATTGTAAAATGAAGACAGTCCTGTACTAGAAAGAGAGAAGAGCCAGGACTTTCTGAACAAAGCTACTGATCTCAGAGGTTTGGCCAACAACTGGAAGCTTTGTGTTGGTTCTAGACTCATTTTCATTTTTCTTTCTAGTTTGTAACGCTACCCCACCCCCAGGCCATCTTCTCCTTAACACAGTCAAGATGATAATAGATACTGACTCTTGAGGCAGGAACTGTCTCTGGTGATCTAAGTAATAGCTTTCCAAGGGCTTCTCAAATCTGATTTCCCTGGGATAGAAGGAAATAATGCTAGACCAGAAATTAGAGCATTGACTGGAATTCTGAATTCTCTGGTGCATGTGGAAAAGACTGGTAGCTAATAACGTGGGAATGGGCTGACAGAGGCTGGGCAAGCACAAGAGGTACTTTGGCACTTCGTCAATGGCATGAGAAAAAATAGTGACCGTCATCTTACTTCCCACGTAATTTACTTCAGGGTAACTTTAAAAGTCGTCTTCTCTGTCTTCTCTGCTTTGGATGTATACTTTAGTACATATGTATGAATGCCAAGAGGAAATCACTTGCTGTCTTCTTCTCTTCTAGGAATACATTGTAAAAGGAAAATGCTTTTTAAAAATTTGTCAGTGGACCTCTGTGCCATACACAACTATCGGGTATCTAAGAACAAGAACACAGGGACAGGTGGTGAACTGGAAGGGAGTACCATTGTTTAAAGTCTGTGTTCACGGAATAGTTTACCAAGTGACCATTCTTCCTCAGGTGCTTGGGTTAATTTAGTACTGGACTGGGGCTAGATGCCTGGCCAATAATATTTCCTAGGGAGAAAGAAACAGAGTTCCTACCAGCTCTATAAATGGAAGGTAAGAGAACAAGGGACTAGACATGGTTAGTATCAAGAAATCATTCACAGGAGATAAAGGCTTTTCTGCCTCCAGGGAGGAGGATGACTTACGCGTGCAACAATCTACAACACTCAGTGCCAGCTACAAGATGGATGGAGTAGAGACATTTCTTTTTGGTTTAGCATGTTTACTGGGGACCCTTTCTCTTTTTTCCTCTACTGTGTGTCTACAGTTGGACCCAGGATGATCTAGTTCTGAAATCCCTCCCTCATTTACCAGTTACTTTTTACTGTTACCTTCTAGGAGGCCCACAGAGGGGAGCCTGGGATACCTGCTGAATATGATTTGGCCCTTGCTCTATTAGCCCATGGTGCCTATTTTTAATATTTGAATTACTTGCTAATATTCAGAAGCTCTATATAAAATTTAGGATGCCAAACTATTAATACTGGGACTCAATTCTCACTCGGTGACTTTTGGCTACTGCTTCCAATTCTGTGCTCCCTCTAAAGGAAGTAAATATTCCACCTATTTCCTGTGTCCCCTACTGTCTTGTTAACAGCGAGACTAGTTTAATTTCATAGTCACTTGATGTTTTTCTTGGCTTTCAGGAACACATGACCTATCCCTAACTCCCAGGCTCTTTTGTTTATTCATGTTCCCTTCTTAGGACCTTTAGAGATTTGAATTTGCAACTTCCATGTAACAGAACCAAGTTTTAGTCAAAACCCAAACAAAGATAGGTAGGACTTTTGGCCTTATTTCATGTGGCTTAGGCAGCTAAGATGCCGGTATCAACTCAGAGGATAGAAATACAGGCTGCTTGGCAGGAGAGTCCTGAAGGTGATCATGAGGTACGGCCCAAAGTGTCAAGGCTAGCAGATGTAGAGAATTAAGATCTAGCTCGTATGCATTTGACAAGAACACTAAACTTATTTTCTGACTTCTTAGGGAATTTGGTGGAACATAATTAAAAGAAACATAATCTAATGCAACCAAATAATTAATAACCAAAATGAAATGTGTTGGTTCAATAAACATCACAAAAGTAAGTTTGATTTTTAGGCATAGCAAAACAATAGATTAAAATGAAACCATTAATCCAAGATTTAAGTCTCCATCTTTCCCTGTTGTGTGGAAGGAAGGTGCAGGACCATATCCTTTCAGGACCACAGTCAGCAACGAGCACAACTCCTGTGTAGTAGCATCCTAACAGAAGCCTATGGTTATCAGATCAGCTTGACTTAGGGAAAATTAATATCCCAATATCTGTTGTCAAGGAAATACCAAAGAGTCTCTGCTGAAAGTGAAAATAGTAGCGGTGGGAGGTGCAATCCCACAGAAATAGATTGAGAGCACGGTTACCAGGAGAGGACCGCAAAGAATGGGGTGAGTATTGGTAGCCGGTGAGAACTGTGCTTAAATCACTTGTTCAGTAGGAAATTGTTAGCCCTTCTTCCCAGATATTGGGATTCATTAGGTGTGAACTAAGCCTAGGCATCTTTGTAGTTAACAGATCTTCAGGGATTAGGTACAAGAAGTCGTTAATTTAGATTTTGGGAAACACTTTGAGACTGCAGTAGTATCTTATTATAACTAATAACACGTTTATGATTATGATTATGTGCCAGGAACTGGAGTGTTTCCAAGGTTTTTTTCCAAATAATCCTTTTTTTTTTTTTTTTTTTGGTTTTTCGATACAGGATTTCTCTGTGGCTTTGGAGCCTCTCCTCTTGTAGACCAGGCTGGCCTCAAACTCACAGATGACATCCACCTGCCTCTGCTTCCCGAGTGCTGGGATTACAGGTGTGCGCCACTGGCAATCCTCAAACAGCTCCAAGAGATAAATACCATTATTATCTACATTTGCATAAGAAAGGGAAGTTCAATAAGTTTAATGGCACACAAAGAATCCAGAATCCGGACTTTATAATCAATACCATTTCCTACTGTACGATAATGTCAGCATCCCTCGGGTCTCTATATGGCACTGGTTGAAGAGAAGTTTTTAGTCTGTAGCTTGCTCTTTGGCATTCTTTGGCAGGGAGAACGGACAATAAACATCTCACGCCTTGCCACGTGGTTTCGTGAAGTCACACGGCACAGCCCTGTGCTTCTTCTCTCTGATCCACTACATGCTGTTCCAGGCCATAACCTCAGTTTCCCCTTCTATAAAAAAAAGGCTATTAATGTTTTTTCACAGAGCTGACTTGGGAAGTAACAAACAAGGGCCAAGACAGTACTACCCTGAGAAAACACTTAGATTTCTTTTTAGATTCTTTTTCAGCATGCATTAAATCATAAGTGAACAAATACCACTTTCTTTTGTGCCCACTCAGCTGCCATCGCTGACATGCGTGTTGAGAAGTTTCATTGTAGGTGGCCCCTGCTCTCAACCCTAGCTGCCCACCTGTCCTGACTTTACCTATAGTCCTCAAAATGTTCGTGCTACCTTTGCAGGTGGGATCTCCCTTTGAGAGCTTTAAGGGCAGGATCCAAAGGCAAGAGAGCAAAGGTACTCTGATAAGCCTTAACTGCAATCCGTCCCTGCAGATGAGAGAACCTTGGAAGCTGCAGAGGCTCTCTGCCCGAGGTCACTCCACCAGAAAGGTGGGGTTCCAGAGCTTGAGCCCCTGCCTCATCCCAGTGACTTCACCAGCTCTAGATATTCTACACATCGTTACCTGTGAAAGAGATGCCAATGTAAGGTAGTGCTGAGTTAACACAAATGTACTTTATTAGTAAAAGCCTTCTATATTTGACACAGTAATACTCAAAATCAAAACATGAGGGTTTCTCAGATGTAAAGAGGCATTCACATTTATTCTGATAAGGCTTAGAATACTATATAAATATTAATCAATATAGAATAATAGATGTCTTCTTTTAAATACAGTTTAGTTAGCCCCTGTGTCTGGTCTAGGTGAGAAATTAGAAGTTCAAACTAATCAAAGACTAATATAATCAGTTCCCTAATAATTAAAACATCACAGGTTTGGAATGCATATTAAGTTTTTCTCTTTTTCCCTCAGAAGAGAAACTCTGAAACCCTCGGCTGGGTGAGAGCAGGTTCTTATTAGAGAAATGTAATAAATTAATGACAAAGGTGCAGGATTTGTGAGGTTTTCTTCTCATTTGAATTCAATTCCTTCTGAAGAATGGAAAGAAACTCATTTGCATAGAAAAAAACCACTGCTATTCCAGAACTTGATCAATTATCTAACAATATTTTTTTTTTAAAGAACCCTGAATGTATTTTCCTATGCAATCCAATTTCTCTTTCTTTGTCAGTCAGTTGTTATTGTTCCCTCCAAGGCTCAGAGAGGGAATTCTTTGGGTTTCTAAGTGTCCCCAGACTTTCAGCAGCCGTCTGTTTCCTGCAAATGGCAGGAGTACATTTCTCAGCCTACAAAGCCACTTTCACCAGGCATCTGAGGCAATGCCACATCCTTTTCAAGTAAATTTTAAATGTGACTCCAATAAAGTCTCCATTATTAGGAGACAGTGAATAGCTAGCAGTCAGGTGCTCCACCTTGAAATGACAAGTGGTTAGTTCCAAATTTTTAGCAAAGTACTGTGTCCTTCTGCCTCTGACTTTTTAGGGGTAAACGCCATCCTAAAACCATGGCTGTCAAATTCTTCTCAAAGTGAAAAGGGCTTTTTCCCAGGAAGCAGCCTAACTGTTAGCATGCAGTGTGTGAATCCTGGTGTCTGTAAAGGGCAGAGGATGATGGGAAATTATTCCAGAAAGCTCTCATTATGGGGTGTCATTCAAACAAAAACTTTTGTAGCTACAGCTCTTCTCTCTGTCCCCTCATCTCTTCAACCACTACTAGTGCCCCCCCCCCGAGGAAGGGTTCTCTCCCACTCAGGATCCCATGTCTGCATTATGCCTAGAATGAAATCCTGATGACTGAATTCACACAGACACAAGTGATCTGGGGTTCAGGAACCCGCACTCTTCTGAAGCTCAACCTTCATTCTTCTCATGAAACCGACTTTTGAAATTAATGACTGCTGTTAACTGTTATATAACTTTGAGTACAGCCTGGTCTACTCAGTGGTCAATGAGCATGCCCCCTGATCCCCTAAAGGAAATAAGATCCATCAGAGAGTTGTTTTAGAATACACATAGCTGTTTCAAGACAGAGCAAAGCTGGCCAGGCAGAGGACTAAGGTGGCACACACACCAGATGGTTTGATAACAAGTTAGTCGTGGTCCATATGGGGTATCCCTTCTTTTATCTATGAATCAGGTGACAGAGTTCCATCGCTCATTTTCCCAGTGTCCTCTGTAAGTTTCTGGTGTGGTTTTAATTGCATTCATGTACCTGTGTATTCCTGATTTCATTGCATATTCATAGGTTAATGCGTCATTTTTCTCTCATGGATGAGTTGTTTGTGCATCATGGTTTGTGTTGAGCTGGTAGAAATTGTTATTAACACAAACTGGATTCAGAGTCAATCGGACTCAGTGCTCAAAATGCAGCAAACCAGTGTGTTGTAAAGATGGAGTTATTCTGGGAAGGCAGAGCCCAGAGTCACTATTTTATAAGCTACGGAGTGACCAGAAGTGTAGGACTGCCTGCTCGCCGCAAGCCTCCCTTTGAGCCATTGGCTCCTCCGGGGTTTCCTGTAGCCCTTTCTGTGCTACGCCACATGTTTTATATAGTACCTATGATGTGACAGTCTGAGCTATGCCTTGACTCCCCCCGCCACCGCCAAACATTTCTCCATGACACAGTAAGCAGGCAATTCACGTGCAGCACTGTGGCTTCTATGGGAAATGTCCCCTAAAAGGTTGGGTTCTCAAAATTGGCTCTCTCCAGTTGTTCAGAGGTGGGCTTGGGTCAAAATGAGGTCTTCGATCTCATCAGTGGGATGACTTAGAGATGGAGTCATAGTTTCCTGTTGTTCTTGAGTGATGACAAAACCTAGAAGGTGGACTCTGAGCAAGAGGGGTAGTAGGTCACTGGGGTATGCTGCTGAAGGAGACTTCTCATGCCTGATCCCTTCAGTTTTGTCTCCTCTGCTTCCAGGCTGCCATTAGACGTGCAGCTGTCCCCTGCCATGCTCTTCTAAGGTGAAGCTGCCAAAGGTTAAAAGCCAAGGAGACAGCCAACCCTGAGCTAGAATCCCTGAAAACATGATCTAAAACAAAACCCTCTCACTTAGACTTGCTGATAGTTTATCACGGTAAGTAAAAGCTAACGAAACATGCACAGAGTTTCAAAGCGTGCTGCAAAGCTTTCTGCCCCTTGCTGTATGAGAAAGAAGAAAAAAGGCTGTATTCGACCATCTGATTGAACTCCCCATTCGTCATACTATGGCCAAATAGCCCATCTTGATCCATTCCTACTCTTCTGCTGTTGCCGTCATAATTATATATATTAACACGTGTGTGCGTTCATTCATGATGTTTGCTGATTCTTTTTTAAACTAATATGTTTTGTATGAAATGATACAAAAAAAAGATGAACGCTAGGTTTTATTTTTTCTACCAAAATAAGAGAAAAATGTTTCCAATTATTTTCCAGAGCGGGATATTTGGTACAGATATGGTTACCATAGCAACCTTAGAACAAAGCTTAATTTGGGCCACAATGAGTGCGCCCAGTTTATTTCGAATTCATTTCCTGTTTGATCAAGCGTTTGTGTCTGGAGCTGTGTTGACAAACACCACGGAGAGAGCGCCTATGTGGAAAGTCACTTAGGGGTGCAGTTCCTCGACTCCCCACTTGCATTCATGCAATTGTCCAAAAGCCACAATTCCAATCCCAACAGAAATTATGTTTATCCGGGGAGAATAAAATATAGTCCAATTTTACTCAAGTTTGAAAATTTTGAACATCAATTGGCTCCTAACAAGTCTTCAAAAATATTTTGACATTAAAACATACTTTACTTTCTAGTGTTCATCTTTACACTATGTTGGAAAAGAAATATTATTGTATTTGCCTGGGAAAAAATTACTTTAGTCAATGTGAGCGTATTTCCTCTGTAAAGATCAAGTCCCTCAAAGAGTCTTGCTAGTGTATATGTTCAGGGGCATGGTGGCTGAAGAGGAGAATCTGTCACTTCTGGTTTTATGGAAGCAGATATAATGTACTCTGGTGTGAACGCTTTTCTTTCATAAAGGCTAAAAGGTTTTAGAGTTTAGGAAAGATTCAGTCGGCTGCAACTCAGGTACCTTGTAGCTCACATTTAACCTGCATCTAGAATTCCTTTCCTGACTACTTGTGTTAGAACTGAACAGAAATGGCAGGCCTTTTGCCGAACTTTTCCTGATTTGCCGTGCAGCCCCACCTCTCCTCAGAACACTAAGTCTAGACTACACTTAGCTATTTAAAATACTTATTTGCATACCTGCCTCCTTCCTAGACAGAGTTCCACAAGGAATGCCTTTTTAAACTTGGTATTTTCTTCCCATCAGACCAAAACAACACCTGGCATGTAGCAGGTGCTATGTACAAATTTTAAAAAAAAATGTTTTAACTCAAAATCTAAAAAGATACCAAAATTAAAAAGAAAGTCACGTATGCACACACACACACACACACACACACACACACACACACACACACCACCACCACCACACCACACCACACCACACCAAAAAAAAAAAAAAAAGCAAGTCTCCACCACAAGCAACACTGACAAGAAAATATAGGACTGTTAATCCCAGTAAATCCTGGGTCTGAAGGCATTAGAAGGAGAGGCTCTCATATTAGTGAAGTGGTTAAGACTAAGAGTCTTCACAAAAAGCTATCATCAAATGACCATAAACCATAATAAGTGTTATGTACCCAAGTCTTCATTGGTCCATTCAAGCACATATGTCTGTCACCACTTGAAATGACTCCACGGAGTATAAGAGTACTAAAACCAACAGCAAGAGCAAGAAACCAGGCCAGAGCTTAAGAGCTAGCCAGTCAGGGAGAAAGAAGGTTTTGAAGAAAGAAGGAAAGCAAGACAAGAAACACTTAAAGCAAAGTTTTAAGCTACAGCACAAAGGGAGGAATTAGAGAAGTAGTATGGAGAAGTCAGAAGGGAAAAAAAGTCGAATGCAATGAGACAGAACAGATTCTGGGATAACAAAACACAGGTTGCCTTGGCCTAGAACTACCTGAAAAGAAGTAGACTCCTTGCTTTTCAGAGGAAGCGGTAAGAGTGCCTTAAGGCCAGGGACTGGGAAATTACAGAGAGCTTTATAATCATGGAACAAGTTCCTGTATCCAGACCTAAAAATGGTTCCAATCCTTAGTGTCAACTGCTCTGTTACCCTTGGACTATTTTCCAACTAAAAGTAAGGGTCATGAGAAAGGAAAATATGAAAGAGCAATTTTTTCTCAAGTTCACTGTCCTTCAATAATTATTTTAATATTTTTCCACACACAATATATGAGTGCAATTGTCTTAGTCACCATTCCATTGCTGTGAAGAGACACCGTGACCCAGGCAACTCTTGTGAAAGAAAGCCTTTAACTGTGGGCTTGCTCACCGTTTCAGAGAGTTAGTCTGTTATCATCACAGTGAGAAGCAAAGAGGTATGGTGCACCAGAGTAAGGAGTAGCTGGGAGCTTTGCATCCTGATCTGGAGGTAGCAGAAAGGAGAGAGAAAGACTGGACTGTCATAGAAAACTTGAAAGCCCACCCTCAGTGACACACCTCCTCCAACAAGGCCACACCTCCTAAGCTTTCCCAAACAGTTCCGCTAATGGGTGACCAAGCATTCAAATATATGAATCTATGGGGCAACTGTCATTCAAACCATCACAACGATGAGATAGCATATTTTTAAGAAAAGGTATATTTAGTTCACATAAATCTCATCTGCCTTAAACTACTAGCTTTAGATTTTAAAGTCAATTTTTAAAGATTTTCACTGATCTTCTAGAAATACATGATACAGGCACACACACACACACACACGCACACACACAGAGAGAGAGAGAGAGAGAGAGAGAGAGAGAGAGAGAGAGAGAGAGAGAGAGAGATTATGTAAAAATAAAAGGGAATAGGGCTACTAATAGAGAAAATATTTGAATATTGAAGATGACCCTCATTGTTCAACAAAACAATAGAGATGAGTTCTTAAGTTATATATTATGCAACTACAAGAAAATAAAATTAATAGAATAAACATAAAAGGCTATTAACATATTGGACCTAAAACAGTTGCTACATTTTTCTCATAAGAAACTTAAGAAAACAGGCAATATTGAGAAGAAATCATTGGAGAGAAAACATGTAGGAGACTGTAAATCTAATTTAATGGGAGGTTAGAGACAAGGTATTTTTACATAAAAGATTAATTCTGAAGAGAAACATTAAATAAACATTAGATGGGAATCAATGATTACAATAAATGCAGACTGGGTAAAGAGAGCAGTCAGGGGCGCAGGAGGAGACATGATGTACTAAATAAAGATAAAGCCATAATAACTGACATTTATATCAACAATCTGAGAAGCACAAACACAGGTGAAGTGAAGTAAAAGCTGGGCATCAAGTTAACAAATATTATGATTCTGGCTCAAAACAGATAGTCAGTTGCTAGCAATAAGGAACATAAAAGGTAGAGAAGTGGCCTTTAATAACAAGATATGAAACCAATTATTAGAAGTAAAGGCCATATCAATGGGATTGATAATTCTATACTGTGTCTCTCATGAGCACCTAGGATTAATGAGATGACAAATGCTCTCATTTGATCTAAAAAGAAGGCGAAGAAGCCTCGAGAGGAACTGTTTTCATTAATTAGAGAATACATTCTGTATGAACATGAGACTTTCTAGGCTTGGAGCTTTTGTCTTGGATTTCAAGTTAAAAAAAAAAGGAAGTCTTATCACTGTTTTAATAATCTATACAAACAGAGAGTCAGAAGGATAGGTACCAAGTATGGTGAGTCTTACTTATAAATCTAGCATTTGACTGAGACCAGAAAAATTGGCATGAATTCAAGGCCAGTCTAGGTTACATAGTGAGCTCCTGGTCATTTTCAACTACAATGTGAGATTCTGTCTCAAAAAACAAAACAATAAAAAAAAAAGGTTAAAAAAAAAAGAAAAGCAAAAATAATTGACATTGAGAGTTCTCTGTAACTACAACAGGTAGGTAAATATTATCTCAGTTTTTTGAGCTCTCCATGGCACTCTCAAATCTTTTTGAATATTACCCAACATCCTAAATAGACTCATTAATTAATAACCCTAGCATCATTTAATACCAAAGCCAGAATCACATATGTTCTCTAACACATAAGAACTATATAACATGTGCTGGATTTATGTGTCCTCTGCCATATTCCACATTGTGTGCAATACATATCAACTGGCAGCTTAATTAACATGCTTGGGATGGCCCCTCACATCACCGTGTACTTAAATTATTTATCAATTATTGCCTCTTAGCTCCAGATCCCCGTTCATGAAGAGACGGCTGAATCCTTTCAGTATTTTCCCTTTAGAGAGTTCACAATGACAAGCTTTGCCAACAGTAGGTCTTGCCGGGGCATTGATGCAGGGAATGACACTTCTTCCCCTAGGTCTTCTGTGCTCCTCAAGCCAAGCGCCAACAACAAGGACATTTTCCTGTGGCATCTGCAGCCTTGTGTCCTCAGCCACACACTTCCTCAGGCAAGACCATCGCTCTTAAATTTACACAACAGCTCTGCTAGCTGGGCACTAAGTAGTCCAACTTCTGAGCCTAAGGAGGACATTCTCATTCAAACTACTACTGATGCAAAAATATGACCCGAATTAAGGTATTTTTGTTGGAATTTTTAAGTGTATAGTTCAAGTACATAATTATTTATGGCTAGGCATAGTGAAAAATAGATCACATTTATTTGCAGTTAAGTTGTATGCTATAGTATACCACTTATTTTGTATAACTTAGCTATTCTGACATTTTTTTTTTCTAAAGCTTTGTACAATGTGACAGTTGACCTTATTAATCTGACAAAACATAAGATATCCTGGAAAGAGAATCTCCAATGGAATATTGTCTACATTGGGTTGGCACTGTGGGCATGTCTGCGGGGTGGGTGTCTTAATTAAATTAGTTAAATTAATACAAAGTTGGAATACCAAGCACACCATGAGTAGCATTATTCCATAAGCAGATTCCTGATGTGTCCAAGAGTGGAGAAATTGAGCTGCAAGCAAGCAAGTAGGCGTGCATCGTTCATTCTCTCTCACCTCTTTCCCGCGGACCACAGTAGCAAGCTGCTGCCGCGATCACTTCCCCATCGTGAAAGCCGCAGCCTAGCATTGTGAGCTAACACAAACCCTTCCTCCTCTAAGTTGCTTGTTGTCAAAATATTTTATCACAGCAACAGAAATGAAAGGCGACTATAATAATATTATCTAATTTTATTCCCAACATATTAATTTGATACTAATGCACTAATAAATTCCAAATCTTTCCTAGGGATTATAAAGTGCAGTTTTGTCTGTTTTAACACCTGATGACTGAGATCCAGGTACCAATGGAGTCCAGATTTAGCAATTAGAACATTCAGTGAGAATGAGGATGGGTGAGAATGTGGCATCTAGTAAATGTTAATAATTAAGGGATGAAGAATCTTTTGTATATAGATAGATAAACTTTATTCCCTCATGGAAGTGTCGCAATCGGCTCATACTGTGCTCAATGCTGATGCCAAAATCAAAGAGTTTGGGCATCAAAATGTGCTAGGTATTGTGATTTCTTAAATTTTTTAAAATTTCCATTTTACGTTCCAGCTATAGTTTTCCCTCCCGCTCCTCCCACGCCCCCTTACCTCCCTCCAAGTCCATCTCTCATCCAGTCTTTCCAATGGGTAAGGGCTCCCATGGTGAGTCAGCAAAGTCTGACACATGAAGTTGGGGCAGGACAAAGCACCTCCCCGACCTGTAAGGCTGAACAAGGCATCCCACCATAGGGGATGAGCTCCAAATAGCTAACTCATAAGCCCTGTGATTTCCCAGTCTCACCTGAAGAAATTAAGGATGATCATATTAAAGATAATGCAGGCATGTGTGTGAGAGGGACACATGAACCATAGATTCATCCACTCTCTCCTCGAATTAGCAGTGTGGCCTTTCATTTGAGGCTTAGCCACAGGCTTCCTGGCTCAGTGTAGGCTTACATTGCCTGCTGCATCAGCTTGCTGCAGGGTAGTGGTGCTGGCCCCCTATAAGATGCTAAATATCTATCCCAGAGGCACCAAGTGCCTGACAGAAAAGAGTTCTTCTAATGAGGGCTGCAGACACAGGTTCAGGAAAGTTTACAGAAGTTGCTTACAGACGGCTTAAAGTGAAAGCTATCCTCACTGCTCACATGGGTCTCTTTGAGTGCCTCCACAATAAGATACTGTCGTTCCGTTAATTCTTTAGAATCATTTGCCAATTTGAATTCACTCCAGATATTGCAAATAATCCAGATATCCCCAACTTTTTCCCGAAGTCACAAAAGCATGCTTGGTTTGGTTCAAATTCCCAAACTTGAAAACTCGTTGATAGACTCCTCTGTGTTTTCCCTTCCTGAACGTTACAACTACCTGAAGGTTGAGTTGTCAAGCTCTGTCACCTCAGTTTAGTAGTGTGGTTTTGAACAGGAGGCTGCAAGATATATGTAATAAAAATAAACATACATATGTGGGGAGAGCATTTTATATGTGTCTGTAACAGCAAGGTTCTCTAGAGGAATAGAATTCATGTGAATATATATAATTCATCATATCTTATATTCAATATTAGTCATTTAATATTGAATTTGTCATTAAATATATAGTATAATCAATATGAACTCAGTATTATATGTTTGTATAGGTATTATATTGTAATACATATTGTAATATATTATATATATAATCTACTAACAGAAAGTCCAAGAATCTAAGTAGTTCTTCAGTCAGTAAAGCTGGATGTCTCAGCTAGTCAGAAGCATATGTCCTGAAGACAGATTCCATTGCCAGTGAACAAATGAACTTTCTAGCAAGAGCAAGAAAGTAAAGAGAGCAAGTGTCCTTCCAGATGTAGTCAAGTTGACAATCTAGAATAGTCATCACAAGTCCAGCTCGTGTCAACTTGACAGACAAGCATATTGTCTTATGTCATGGTTAATTTCCAAACAATAACAATAACCAGGTCATAATTATGCCTACTATGGTATAACTATCCCAAATATAATCACAAACATATTATATGTTTAATCATGTCATCATAATTCTATTTTAGTCTTGCACTATTTCTGTGAAAAGACACCATGACTAAGGCAGCTCATAAAAGAAAACATTTAATTACAATTGCTTACAGACACTGGGCCTTTGGAAACCTCAGCACTCACCACCAATGACACACTTCCTCCAACAAGGCCACACCTGTCTTAAGAAAGCCACTTCTTGTGGAATATTAGTTGAAGATATTTACACTCATTTATGTTGTGGAATATTCGTTTAATGATGTAAAGGTGTATTGCATTCTTTTATGTTGCATTTATATAACTCTGTAAAGCTGTGTTAGTTTACCTGCCTAAAACACCTAATTGATCTAATAAAGATCTGAACAGCCAACAGCTAGGCAGGAGAGGGATAAGCAGGGCTACGAGGCAGAGAGAATAAATTAAAGGAGAAATAGAGAAGAGAAGGAGCGAGAAAAGGAAGAGAGGAGAATGCCAGGGTTAGCCACACAGTCAAACAGCCAGACACAGAATAAGAAGGAAAGAAAAGATATACAGGAATAGAAAAGAGTAAAAGCCCAGAGGGAAAAGGTAGACAGGATAATTTGAGAAAAGCTAGCTGGTAATGAGTCAGATTAAAGTCGGACAACCATAAATAAGAATGTTTCCATGTGCTTATTTGTAAACTGGGTGGCACGCCCCCCCCAAAAAAAAAACTAAAAGAAAAAAAAAACTACTGCCACACCTTGTAATCCTTTCAAACAGTTCCACTCTCTGGTGTCCAAGCACCAAAAGATATGGACCCACGGGGGCCATTCTTATTCTAACCAAAACAGTATTTTATAGGTATTTCTTTCCAGAACTATTGTGCTCCTAGAGATCTTTGCATGTTTAGGGCTACCACTTGTGTAACTTACAATCATTTTTAAGAGAAAGTGGGCAATCTGTACTAGAGATTTTACAGCAGATGGCAAGTTGAACATCATACCAAGCCATATGAAGCTAGTCAAGGCAGTTGAAAAATATTAAGCTTAAAACTATAGTAAGATTTTAGTATAAGTTTGTATATAGTTCCTCCTAGGTTGTAGAATATTTGGCATTAGAGAAGTCAATGGTAGGTGTCATTCAATTACTCCAATGACAACTGTAGAAACTCCAGCTGGGCTTGGACCACCCACATCGCAAGGAGACAGGCCCAGTTTGCATGTGTTTGCCTAATTCTGTGCCAAAGCCATTCCTGGAGGCGCTAAGCATTTTTGCAGGAGGCCATATAAAGGACAGAGGGAAATAAAAGTTATAAAATGCACATTATTGATAGTAATAGTAAGGTTTAGGGACCCTTGAGGTGAGGTTACTTAAGCTTTTCAAAAAGCAGAAAGAATCAACAAGCAAGTGTTAAGTAATAGAAACTTAAGAGTTATTATTAGCCCCTACTGCTTTGCCTGGAACAAACAAAATATTCTCCAGCCCATTCTATGTCTTGTGATCAATCCCAGCCCTGTGAGACACAGATTAATGCTGTAATACCAAGAAGGAAAATGTGATTACATCAGATTTTATTGTAATACACATTATTGATTTCTTGCCATGATAATGTAGAATGTACATTGCTCTACTTCAGTAAGTTTTGAATTTTTCTGCATCTCTCCCTGGAGATTTGAAAGCCCATGTCTATAAAATTTCAACCATGAGTCTGCAATTGGAAATCATATCTATTGTTCTAAAGCTATCTTTAATCTGATTATTTTGGTAGGCAGAAACTATCATGATGATAGAATGTGTGCAGGTAGTACTATAAATTCTCCATTATTGGTTTCCCCTCTCAAGCATACTTTAACATTTAAGACATTATCAAGACACACTGAGAGGGCTTTTTCTCCCCTCCAAACTCAGTCATTTTTATATGTGGAAATGACATGAATTCTGGAGTGTTAGAGATTCAGGCAAATATTCAAAGCACAATGGTGCCAGCATTTCCCATGCTCACATTCTTGAAATGTAAAGAGTACGTTTTACAGTCTTACTAAAATGAAACAAAGCAGTGTTTTCCATTTGAGAGCTCCCTACCTTCCCGACATCCTTGCCATTTGAAATGATTTTATTCTCACGTTTTTGGCTGCTCCCTTCTCCAGTACTAGTTTGTAATAAATGATGGTTTAAGGTGCAGAGTCAAGAATCTTTGAAGTATTGTCTTATATAACCAGAACTTCTCTAACACAAGCCTATTTCATTGTCCATCTTCTATTTCCCCCTTCTCTCTCTCTCTCTCTCTCTCTCTCTCTCTCTCTCTCTCTCTCTCTCTCTCTCATGGCCGCGTTTGCAGCGAAATTAATCCATTTAAAAATCTGCGGCT
>NC_022011.1:87694392-87697343 GCF_000317375.1 Microtus ochrogaster
CACTGCCTACTTCTTTGTATTGTTACCTTAAATCTAATTTCAGAGTTAAACTCTTCCAGTCAGCTATCTCCTTGTCATCTGATGTCTCAAAAGCACCTGAAATTTCAAACATCGAGAGGGAAGCCTTTGATTCCCCTTAACAACCTCTCCTTGCTATCATCCAGTTTCCTGTGTGGGGAGCTGGGAACGAGCCTTGAATTTCCTGTCTTCCTCATTTCCAGCACCCAATCCATCAGAAAGTTCTGATGGTTCTGTTACTAAAATACACTCTAAATACTCCACTTGGTCCACATCTGTTACCACGACCTTTACCCTAGTTATCACCGTAGCCAACCAACTGCTGTGCAAGGGGCTATTTAGGGTTTTCTTTCTGTTTCTTGCATAGCAAACTGTCCCTTTAAAATGGAAGCGTGGGACTGAAGAAACGGCTCTCTGGATGAAGGAGCACTTGCCACCCGAACATGAGAATCTGAGTTTGGATCTTCGGAACCAACATGAAAGCAAGTGGCAGTCAGATGGTGGTGACAGAGGATGGGGTGGGGAAAGCCTGACTAGCTCCAGCTTCTGTGAGACACCCTGTCCCGGTAAGAGAACTGGAGAGCGATTAAGGAAGATTCCTAATGGGAACATGTGTTTAAAACAATTGAAACGAGTACAAATAGAAAATTGTGATCAACAGGAAAGACCATCGCAAAGCATTCTAAGAGAAAGGCTTATTGTAACAAAATGATTAGCTTCTCAGAAATAACGTGAACTTCTCTTAGAGTACGTAGTAAAGCCTAGATAGTAGGTTGGTAAGTCAGACCTGAGCTTCAGGCTCTGGATCAGGAGAGAAAGCCATCTAGGCAGCCTTCTTGCCATCGTCCTCCCTCTGTCAGTGTTGCTCCAGCCACCTCATCCCCACCTCGGGACTGCGAATGTGCTCTTCCCCAGCACAGGATGTCCTGAGTCCTGCCTGCTCCAAGGTCTCTGTTTAAATACTACATGCCTAGAAATGCTTTCTTCTGTTCTAGCCCCTGCATCACTACTATATTTCATTCAAAAAAAAAAAAAAAAAAAACTCTCTCATCACCTTCAAAATACTTTAAAAAAAAAAAAGTTGGACGGTGGTGGCGCGTACCTTTAATCCCAGTGCTCGGGAGGCAGAGGCAGGCGGACCTCTTTGAGTTCAAGGCCAGCCTGGTCTACAAGATCTAGTTCCAGGACAGGCTCCAAAGCTACAGAGAAGTCCTGTCTTGAAAAACAAAACAAAACAAACAACAACAAATCTTAAAAAACAAAACACAAAAGAAAAATCAAAACCAAACTGCAGCTATTTAATTACTCATGAACTGTTTAAGTTGACTGTCTTCTTCCTGAGATAAAAGCTCCATGAGGCAGGGATATTGCCTACTCTGCGTTCCTTATGGCCCCCAAGAAGCACTGCTGTTCCCACAGGAAATAACCAGGAAGCAGGCGGCCATTTTGCTTGCACTGCCGTTTACTGCAGTCTTATTGTCGCTCTTCATTTGCTGCTCTCCCCATTGCCCACTCCAAGTAAACATTTAAAGAGTGTTTTCCATTTGTCTCCTTGATCGCAGTTACCTTTAAGTTAGGAAGTCATAGAATTGGTAGTATTTCCTTAATCTTTGACTCTATGATTGTTCAGAACAAAAGACCATAATCCCTCAGTGAGTTTATATAGTAACAGTCACCTTGAGAGGTGTCACTCAAGGACACAGATTAGGGAGGGATGCCTCACCACCTGACAGGTGCACAGTGGCTCATAGCATTGCCTCAGTTGTAATGGATAGTTAGAGAGACTGAAAATTTTGCACGTGCTGTTCTTGATCCAGCACTGGCTCATCACACTCCCACCCCACCCCCCAGTTATTGTTAAGAATTAGTGGTAAGGTCCAGACTGACTACAGGGAAATCGGCAAATAAAAGACCCCAGGAGCCTTTCGGTCTCAGTCACACCTGTTATTCTATCCAAATAAATTTTAAAAAAATTTAGGTCTGATTTAAAAACCTAGACTTTCTCAGAATTGCTTGTGATTATGTATTGGGAATGAGTGTGTGGATGCATACTGTTCAGCCTAAATATAAAGCAATAGTGTGTAATGCAATTCAATTTAGAATGTTTTTATAGACATGAGTAGTTAATATATATTATACTTGAAGAAAACCTTGAAAAATCATGTTTTGTGACATGTTATGTAAGTTAATATTATTTAAAAACTACACTGGATTTGATGGTGGAAAAATTAGAAATACAGAAAATAGAAAGGTTCTTTAGTCATAAATAAATATTACCTTAAATACAGTTTGCTCCTTCAAACTGACAAAAGCATGCATGTGGGAGCACAGAAAAGAAAAATTGTGCTGAATCTCATTGCTCTTTATATTTAAAATGATAAGCATGAATGCCATCCATTAGTTAATACCTTGTATACTCTTTTGGAAATAAGTCTTTTTATACCATTGAGCATTGAGCATCAGCAACAGAAATATGGGGGAAAAACTGACCTCTGACCTGAAGAATCCCACACAACATGGGAAGACTTCAGCAGTTCAGGAAGGCATAGCCCTTACAATAGAAGCTCTCAAAAGGGTAGTGAGAGCAGGGAAGAGAGTTCAGGAAGGTTTCAGAGAAGCTGAAACTTATGCCCAGAACCTGTGAGGCTGGGCTGGCACAGGAAATCAAGATGTAGGCAAACCATCCACTGGGTCATGCTACACGGTGGGTTTGTACTTAGTTACACTGCCTATCAACACATATCTCGCATCCTAAAAAGTCTTGGTAGCTGAATGCTGAGCAGTCCTATTAAATCTCGATGGGAACACTGAAGATAAAGTATACAGTGTGTAGAAAGTCATGGGAAAACAAGAGTATGGTCTATCTCAAGCAAGCACGTGGACGCCATGCTATGGAGAGTTCATGCACACTGCTCGTGAGAAGGCAGAAATTG
>NC_022011.1:87697443-87721248 GCF_000317375.1 Microtus ochrogaster
AGCAGCCCCTCTCACAATGGCCATTTGATTCAACAGTGTGCTTTCTAAGAATCTATCCCCAAAGTGGCACTAGCATAGGCATGAAAGGACGTTATGTAGGAGACTATTGATTTCAGGGCTATTTTCAAAGCCAAATATAGAAATAAGACTACCATTTAATTAACAGGAGGGAGCTAAATAAAGCATGACCTATGTGATGTAGACTCTATAGCAATAAATGAAATTAAGGCTATTTTTATCTTGTAGGGAATATCTGCAACATAAATTTAAGTAAGGAATCCAAATAAGTAAAAGTTGGTTTTGTATGCAGGTAGGGGAGACACTACTGTTTACACTGGACACAAAATTATCATTATTAGTTTTAAAAACTGTCAAAGGTTGACACTTTTTTATTTAAGTATCTCTAATTTGTCTGTATTAACCTATAGTTTTAGAAGGCCATGGTAACGGTTTCACTTCATATCTTCTAGACAGAATTATGAACATGCCAAACTTGCTCCTAGATAGTTCTGAATTCTTTTAATTCTAGGTAGTTTTTGTTCTCAAGGGGGCAGTTATTGGGGATCTTATCACTCATGGACGTGTTCTCTTGTAGACTCCTGACAAACAGTCATATTATTAAGATACCATTTTCTTCACTTTTGAATTCAATAATATTGATGAATATGTTGAATGTTGTCAAATGTTTATGCACAGTGCCCATGTGCTTATAAATAGTAGATGAAAGAATAAAGGAAAAAAATGAAAGATTGCTCATGGCAGGCCCGGGCTAATGGGCTTCCAGCACTGGAATATAACAACATGATGACCTGTTTCCTTTCCTACTGTCTTCTAATGAAGTTTCAGGGCCTGAAAATTTTATGATCAAAGCCATGCAAATCTATAGATTTTTCCTTACGCTTGAAAGAAAATAAAAAATGAATCTTTCAAATACAATTTCTAGCACTTTAAAGAGAAACAATGGTACTACCTGAAATGTTTTGTATCTGAACATGACAATAAGTTCTTTTAATATAAAATGTTTTCCCTCTCAGTTCAGCTGGACAGTTGGCTACACACATTTTGATCAATTCCAACAAATCCCTTTACAATTCAACATGTTTTGAGTTCTCTTCTTTTGAGGAATGAGAAGTGAAAATTCACTCATTCAATGCCTGTAAGTGGTAACTGTATGAAGGTAAAGGCACAGAAAAGAGTGCAATGTGGCCCTCATTTTTATGCACTAATTTATATCATTGTCAAAACTTGAATTTTCTCTAAATATTTTTTCCTTTTGAAGTTAGACAAGCTTTGTTAGAAGAAGACTCGGTGAGAGAGATGTAATGGATATAAGCCTGACTTTAAACTGTGAATCTTTTAAAGTAACATTAAACACATTTTCTATGCAAAGACTCTTAGGAAAGAAAACCTTTTCTATGGGTTACCATAGCAGTGGTTAGGACTACAGTCTCACCTTGCAAACTATGCTGTTTCCAATTATCAGAAAGTAGTTGGACCAGAGGGCCGACCACAATATAAGAAAATCAGTTTGCATAGCAGATTGCTTTGGAAGTAATGTGGGAACAGGTGTTGAGAAACTAAGTTTAGTGATGTCATAAGAATGGAATCCAGGTTAAAGATAGTCGGGAGAGGCAGATGGGATGAGAGTTTAGAATGGAGCGTTGCTGTGAGTTGAGAGCGGGAGTCATAACCAGGAGAAGTAAAGGCACCTGTTACCTGCCAAAACAGAGATCATAGGCTTGCTCCTCAGGGAGACTCCCAGAAACCACAGCTCCTTGAGGCTTTGCTCAAAAGCCATCATTTAAGACTATTTATCTTCATTTCTTATGGCTTACTTAAACACAATTACATCATGGAGTTTTGCATCATAGAGTTTGGGAAAGGATTGAGTCAAAGGACTGTGACAATTTAGGATTTCTTAAAAGGTGACCTTAAAGCAGCGATGGCTCACCCAACTATCGCAGTTCGGGTTTATAAATTGTCACGTATGCTGTCATTTCCGAGTCCTCCGGGCCTCTGACCTAATTCTTCCTTATTGTCTCTACTGTAATGACTTGTGTGTAAGCCAGCGGTCTTGAGAGAACGGCCAGAGACCACAAAGAACCTCAGGTTTGCAGGATTTAATGAGATTAAATATTTACACACTATTTGCCTGGTTCGCTCTCACTCTTTCTAAACAACTCAGCAGAATTCTCCAGATGCTCTATGACCTGAGATAAAACAATCATTTGGATGATTCATAGACTATGGACTTGTGTTTTATTGTGTATTAATTTTTTAGCCACATTTCCTTTCTAATGTGGCTTTTAAAAATCAACAAGATGTAACTCAACTACCAAAAGGTCTTTAAAGTCCTCAATGGTGTTCACTAGTGTAAATGAGTCATAAACCATTGGAAGAAAGTACTTCTCTTAGCCACCATCTCTCGTGCCCTTCATAATTATCTCTCTGACCCCTACCTCTTTGTGATTTCTCTGAAGAGCTCTTTAAAAAGGTAAATCTGGTTATACTGAGTTTCTGTTTAAAATCTTTTATATCCCATAACCTGCACATCTGAGATGTGGGATGAGCAAGGAAGCCTTTATCTTCACCTAGGTTTCCTTTCAAATTCCACAACTGTCAAAACCTGCAGGTTTCTCCAGAAAGTTTCAGGCAGTTTTCCTCCTTCCTTTCCTCCTTCCCCCCCTTCCTCCCTCCCTCTTTCCCTCCCTCCCTTCTTGCCTGCATTTTATTCAAGATGTGATAGCTAACCTTGGCTGTCAACTTGACTAGGTCTGAAATCCACAAAAGGCCAAGCCACTCCGCACTTACGGGTGAGATTTTCTTGACCACCTTATTTGAAATAGTAAGGCCTATCCCGAATGTAAATGGCACCTTCTAGAGGCAGCTCAGACATATGGGGGGCTGAGGATAACTTTGTTGTTTGCCTTCCTTCCTTCACTCTCCAATGGCAAGTTCATCTTTTCTGCTGTGGCCACTGCTTTATTCCTGCACTGATATTATAATGAACCCACTTCTTCAGGCTTCCAACATCAACTGAAGGCCAGCAGCTCTCCAGAAACTTCTATGTTTTCAGTAGTAGACTGCTAAGATATCCAGTCTTATGGACTGAGCAATTAGCAGGTTCTCACCTCTCTGTTAGACTACCCAGACTACATTGCATAAGTTAACCTAATAAGGCCCCTTCAAACATACACTGATTCTGTTCCTTTGGAGAACCCTGCCTAATTTTCTAAATATGTCATTGTCATTAGAGTATGTTCATTTTCTTGAATGTGGTCACCTGACAGACACAGGAAGATGAGCAAACATGATGAGACTTCAGGTCAAATGGTTCAATGAAGACAGCTTCTAGCCCTTCCCTTCTCATCTGCAAGCTTCGGGATGAGCAGATACTCAACCATCTTTACTATATGGTGGGTGGGGGGAGTGCTGGTACCATGTCTAGCTGCTCTAGGCTGTCTACAGTCCACACTTTTTCATGGAGTTGGCATTGACCAAGCAGATAAAAATCTGTGTTTCTTCTCAACTAAGTGCCTGCATGACTGAATCCCTACAGGACAAGGTCATCGCATTGTTATATTCCAATGCTGGAATCCCATTAGCCTGGGCCTGCCATGAGCAATCTTTAATTTCTTTTCCTTTATGCTTTCAACTACTATTTATAAGTACGTGAGTACTGTGCATAAACATTTAACAACATTCAACATATTCATCAATATCATGGGATTCAAAAGTGAAGAAAATGGTATTTTAATAATACCATTTTATGTCAGTGTGATGGGGGATCTAGAGGGTCAAGAGCCCATCACAGACACTTTGAGTCTGTGCACAAGTATCAGGACTTGAAGCAGCACAACTTCAGATTTACTGCAGGGAAATAGGTAAGAAGAAAATTGGACACTAGTCTCTAGGTTAATGTGAACTTGGAATTAGGCCCGGGGAGAGCAGTGTGCAAGTGCCAGTAAAGCACAATGAATGCATCTTACATTACACCCAGGTTGTTTCGGAATCCAGGGTGAGACTGGGTGTACCAGCAGGAGGTGAGCTGGATGCCCAAATAGGAAGAAATGGTGCTGTGGTGACAGAAGACAGCTGTGTGATGTTGGACTTGTGCCCTCCACACACACACACACACACACACACACACACACACACACACACACACACATCTACATGGAAAACGCTGATTTGTCCCCAGCCCTTTGGTGGTTGTTGTTTGAGATGTGACTGTGCTATGGATTTAGAACTGTGTTCCCCATGGCATTTATACTGAAAAGAATAACAAAGCTTATGCTGTTTTTCAGGAGAACTCTGTAAAGTTTAAGTTTTGTGGCTTAAAGGAATCATGACTATAGATTTTTTTTCATGTTTTCACATCACACTCATAGCATCTTATCTCTTCCCAATTTTATATTTTAGTTTTATCAGGATTAATTTCATAACGTCTTTACTCAAATGCTATGACCGGGGCTTTGCTTTTCTGTGCCGCAGAACTGTATTAATTGTTTGACTCTACCTGTGGTAGGTTGTCATTTCTCATGCTCATTTCATTTTGGTTCCTTAGTAAAACAGATATATTTTTAAAAGAGATTGAATCAATAAGCCTGTTCATTCCTCATGCCATTACCTGCTACAATTATTGTTTCCTCCATGCAAGACTATACTTACTGATTAGGGCTCGGGACAGGAAAATGAAGCGCGTCTGTATGGTGAATGAAAAAGAGTTCATCCGAGCTAGAGATCTATAAGCCTCTAAGAAAGTGGAAAGAGTGAAGGGCAGGAGAGCCTCTTGAGAACCCTGGCTCTGCAAAGACTCTAGGAAAGTCCCACTAAGAGTTCCGGAAATCTTACGTTGTATCAAAGTCCCTCACATTCCTAAAAGAGGCCCTTTACTAACTTCTAGGGTCTGTGTAATGCTGGAGAAGTGTGGTTCTTTCTTCCCTTCCTTCTTTTAGAGCTCATGAGTACCACTCGTCGGTGTATCCAACTGGAACCCTGCTGGCAAGAGGCTGTGTGTAAGGTCTGGCAGGCTTTATACCTCTGAAGTACCATAGGAAGTCTGAGAAAGCTGGAGCCCACTGTTATGTTCTCATAGATTAGACTCTGAAAGGCCCATAGAGTAAATGATATGGGTCAAAAGCAGAAAGATGTTAATGACCTACAAACTGCGTTGCTTGTTTTGAAGTGAAGATCGATTTTAGAAAAAGTGAAGTTCCAGAACCTCTAGATTTGTAAGTTTCATAGCTACACTATTGTCTTAAAATCAGCAATGGCAGTTGCTAGCTGAGCCCACCTGTGCTGCTTTCTCCTTCTGCAAGCAGAGTGAAGAGCACACACAGTCAGCTGTTAGATTAGAAATTACTTACTTCCAGTCGTGTTGAATGTGGAGAAAAATCCACGCACAGATAACAAGGACATTTGAAATATAGAAATAAGAATGTAATGTTAATTATGTTAACTAATGTCACGTGATATTTGACCATATCTTACATGATTTTCTTTCACAAATACTTTTATACTCATAGGAAGCATGAAGAGAAAAAATAAATTCTGTCCACACTCATTTCTTCTGCCAAATAACTTGTCACAATTTGTTCTCCATTCTCCTCTAGGTCTCTCTCACATTATAGCCAATTATGAAGATGCTTCTAACACCTGAACCTATAGGGATGATCTCTCTCTCTCTCTCTCTCTCTCTCTCTCTCTCTCTCTCTCTCTCTCTCTGCCTCTCTCTGTCTCTGTGTGTGTGTGTGTGTGTGTGTGTGTGTGTGCGCGCGCGCACGTGTGTGTGTGTGTATGTGTATCTGTGTGTGTGTACTTCCATGGGAGGAACCATTTTTCTGGGTTATTTTTCTATTAACTTAGATGTCTCTCTTCATTCCATGGATAAAAGTCCTGTATACAATATTTAAATAGGAGGAGCTGGAGTGGTTTGAGATACAAAACACATTAACCAGAAAAGAGAAGCATCTGGGATTCTGTGTGATTATATTAAATACATGTTCTATTCATTAATGCCCACTTAAAGAAGAAATTGAAGTGTTATTTTTAATGAAACTCTAATTTTCTTTTGGGTAAAGATGCCCCTAGACTCACTATTTTTGCTTCTTGGATTGATTTCCTAAAGAAATCAGTGTCAAATCTAAGCCACAGAGCTTTCAGGGTAATCACATCTGATTCTAAGACATTATATTAATGGTGGGCTATTAGTACAGTAATGGCCACAGATGTACTTTTCATTTATATTTTTGGAATAGCAGCTTCCCAAAGAAGACACCTCATTTGTGGTAATGGAGCACTGGGGTTTTAGGTAGGCTTTGAAAGTGTAATTTCTCATGACTTGACCATCACGGTTTACTGTTGTTTCATTTCACTTAGTCTCCCCTATAATCTGCTTCAGCCCAGTTTGGTAGTCATGGGTTTAAAATGGTATAGTAAAATATCTCATACATTTACTTTAAGGTATTTCTTTTAAAGGCCACAAGTATTGAGAGACATTATCTGTAGAAATAATATTTCCTGTCATTACTGGGCTGTTTATATTGGCATTTAATATCATTTTCAAATTTAAAATGATGGATAATATTATTTAGTATTTATACAGATTCAGATTATATTTATTGCATCATTTTCTCATATCTAAACTTAGAAAATGTATTTTAAAATGGAAAATTAAAGTTATACATAATTGTACTCACAAATGTCTCCTCACTTAAAATCTACATCTTTTTTGTTTTTTATCTGTTGATATGCCAGGGTCGATGAACATATGTGCTTGTAAGCTTGAATGAGAATTCATTTTCTATTCAGAGTTTAGATTAGAGATATATTAGCTGTTAATCTTTAATTACCATATAAATATATTGTTTGATTCATATTTGGTCTTAGAAGAGTAAAATGAAAGAGGTGTGAAATCACATGCCTGTATTCTCCACACTTAGTACCTGAAGGTAGCTATAGAAGAACCATTGTGAGCTCAAGGTCAATGCAGGCTCCATGGTGAGTTCAAGGTCAACCTAGGCTACAGTCAACCTAGCTATACAGGAAGATCCTGTGTTGAAAAAGAAACCTTATCAAAACCAACAATGGTAAAGAACAGAAGATTACACCAATTTTATTACTTTCTACATAGCCCAAGACTCTTCTAGATCTGTTTTGTTGGCATGTCTTGCTAAATGGAGAAATTTGCAAATATCAAGCCCTTTAGAGGACAACCTGCATCTCATCATAGTGTGGAAAACTCTTTTTAAGTAATTCAAGGTTAATATTCCATTGGGTATTTTGTGTTTCTGTTTATGAAAAATATTAATCTATAGTTTACATTTCTTATTTACATTACCATTTTTGATTTAGTATCAGCTTAGTACAGACCCATATGGTACTTAGTACTGACCCATATTTTTCCTTCTGTCTGGGTTCTCGAAGGATTGGATGATAGCTGGACACAGGCCAAAGATTCCAAGGCAAATCTTTTCTAGAAACACTCCTGCAAGCACATGCAGAGATAATGTGTGTTTCCTAAACTAGTCAAGTCAATGCCTTAAATTAACCACCATAAAAAAATATTCCTGAAGGAAATCCTGTTCTTTGCTTGTTTTTATAAATAGAGTTCACTGGCTCAAAGTCACAAATGTCTCTGTGATATGTTACGCATTGCCACTTCCATGCCAAGAGGGTGGAGGTGGAGCTGACTGGGTAGGTAAGACACACTGGAGGTGAAGCTGAAAGTCCAGACTCTGGGTTTGATTCCCAGCACTATAGCAACCAGCAAAATGGAGCACACTTATAACCCTAGAACTCAAAGTGTAAAGGCAGGAGGGGTACAAATATAAGACCATTCCCTGCGTCATGGTAAGTCAAAGCCAGCCTGGGCTACCTGAGACTCTGTCTTGAGTGAATGAGTGAATGAATGGGCAAATAAATATAGAAATAAATATTATGGGCTGTTCTTTTCATTTTTATTCTTCCTAAGCAAACCAATGTTTTAAGCAAGGGAAATCCACAAGATAGAAAGACAAGAAAGGTCACCTTGGAAACTTTTGCTCTTCATAATTTAATACTACACATTTTCTATATTATATGCTATACATAATAATAATAATATATACTTCAGAGAATGATGAAGTTGGGGCTCACTGGTTTTCATTTCATAAGCTTGAAAGTCAGAGATCTTTCCTTCCTAGTAAATATGTATTTACATTTATTTACATAGAGATGAAATTCGTGTTCCTCTTGCAGCAAGAGAGGGGAGGTTTAAAGCATCTCTTGTACAAGTTACCGGACTTACAATTTTGGCTCCTCCCTCCCCAGCAGACCTCTTAAAATCAAAGCACATCCAGAATATTTTTCTTATTCAAGATTTCAACTATTCTGAATCCTTCTGCATTTGCATATGAGTTTTAGAAGGGGCTGTCAACTTCTAAACAACCAATAAGGTCTGGTGGGATTTGATTAAATCATTGATAAATTTGGATTTAATATGAAAATAACATTGCTCTTCATCTGTCTACATCTCCTTTTGTTTTTCTAAGTAAGATTGTAGGCTGTTACTATAGTGTGCAATCTTATATATCTTGCTGTATAGTCATTTGCAAACTGGAGGTGTCTCTCGGTGGTGAAGCTTACGCTGTCACAATAGCCTTGATCAGGCCTTGGTGGAGGCCCACTAGAGAAAGCTATTTCCCGGGTTTGATTGAGACCTGATATTCCAATATACTCAAAACCGAAGAGTCCAGTTCAGCCATCAGTCATCTAACCAAGGATTCAGCCCTCAGGAAGGCAATTTCTTCCTAAGCTATGCTAAAGAAATAGGAGGAATAATTATCGTTCCCAGAACACCTGCCCCTCATGCAGGTTACGGAGCTGCAGCCAGGAGCTCCTAAACCGCTTGCTTTCCTGAGTTCCTGCCTATTCTAAGCAAACTTCGCATCACATTCTGGACTTCACTCTCTCTAAAGATGCCATCCTCACCATGTGATAAGTCGTTCTGCATGCGACTGCCACTCGTGCCAACTGTACTCAAAGCACTTGGCTCTTTCTCGTTCTCTTCTCCGTACTCCTTAGGCAGCTGCTGGTGTTACAGCATGTCTGCCCTTGGGTTTTTGTTGTAAATTCTAGTAAGATTGTCCTGGAACTTCCATTTGAATAATTCTTAAATTATTTTCTCAGCTGAACTGGTAATGACAAGAGGATGCCCCAATTTCCCAATTACACATGGTCGCTCTGGTGAAATTCCTTAAAGCCTCTTATAACAGTATTGATAGCATGGCCAAAGCCCAGGGTTAATCCTTGAAGTGAATGTGTGTGCACGCCAGCACCCACGCAAACAACACACACACACACACACACCCCTTTTTAAAATAAACAAATTCTCCATATATATATATTCAGAAAGTTGTCTCTGGTGCTAAGGCACTCAAGGTTACTTCCCACTTTTTCTTCTACCAGATTCAGTGTTATCTGGATTTATGTTGATGTCTTTGATTCACTTAGACTTGAGTTTTATGCAGGTTGATAGATACAGATCTCTGCGTTCTTCTAGATGCTGATATATAGTTCAGTCAGCACATTTGTTAAAGATGCTTTCTTTCTTCCATTGTATAATTTTGGCTTCTTTGTCAAAAATCAGGTGTCATAGGTGTGTGGATTTACATCTGGGTCTTTGATTTAACTCCATTGATCCACCTGTCTGTTTTTATGCAAATACCATGTTGTTTTTATTACCATAGGTCTGCGGCAGATCTTGAAATCAGGTGTGATGATACCTCTGGAAATTATTTTTTTGTATAAGGTTATTTTAGCTATCCTGGTTTTTTTTTTCCATATGAAGTTGAGTATTGTTCTTTCAAGGTCTGTAAAAAATCATGTTAGAATTTTTGTGGAGATTGCATTGATTCTGTAGATTGTGTTTGGTAAGATGGATATTTTTACTATGTTAATCCAAGTAATTCATGAGCATGGGAGATCTTTCCATCTTCTAATATCTTCTTCAATTTCTTTCTTCAAAGACTTGAAGTTCTTGCCATACAGGTCTTTCACTTGTTTGGTTAGAGTTACCCTAAGATATATTATTTGTGACTATTGCAAAGGGTGCTGTTTCCCTGCCACTGTTTTCTATTAGCTATTTCTAGAATGTAAACATAGTATTATTTCTTTCTAAATAAGCATACTTAATTTATGATAAGTTGAGCCTAGAATAAGTTCTTTTGACTCTTATCCATAGACTAGTTTTATAATCTCAATGTCCTGGTGTGTGTGTGTGTATTTGTGTGTGTTATGTGTGTGTATGTGTGTATATATGTGTGTGTATGTGTGTGTGTGTGAATCTTTCACTTTTATCTTTAGCAACTTAGATCTAGCTTCCTAGCATGTCATTGCTCTCTCACACTAAAGAGTGAGGAGCAAGGGTAGAGGCTTTCTTAAGCTCTTATAATTTTTCATTTTTAGAATAATATTTTAAAAGTCACAAAATACTTCTATATGTATAGTTTAGAAGTCCTTATAACATGTATGATACCTTAAATAAGTAGATAGCTTTCAATTTTATTATAATTCAGGGATTTCTCCTTCCTATCTTGCTTTTGGTTTTCTTAGTTTTTAAATTATACTTTTATTAGCCACCTTCATTTATTTATTTATTCATTCATTCATTCAAAAATATTCAATGCAAACCTTTTTGCCACTAAGGAGACCTACTTATGAGGTGCTAGTAAAATCAACACTTCCAGCTGGCTGGGGGACTACTGTTCAGTTCTGAGCAGACTGCAGACTCCTGGCTCCTCATCTGTAAATCAGAAGATAAGAAAGAAAGATGATTCATGCTCTCCAGTTTTCATTCATACAAACTCATTTGAGTCATACGAGCAAGATAAAGACTCACCAGTAATCTGCTTAGTGAATAAAATGTCCAAATCCCATCAATAACATGCCAAAAAACAGCAATTTTAGTATTATTGAGAGTTTCCATCACTTTTTAGTGAGAAATCAGTAGAACACATGTCAAAGAGCATAAGGCATTTCCTACATTTCATTTTTAAAGATGTGAAGTGATTGCTGTGTCTATAAACAGCTCTGAACCCTAGGAGCATTTCCAGGCGAAGTTCCAGAGCTGAAAGAAAAAGTGGACACATGCCCCCATCCCTAACTTTATTTTAAAACAAACCTGGAGCTTCCTTTTCATTGTAATCAACTTATCTTCCTAGACAATGTGGATTCCAAATGCTAAGATCACGCATTAGCTTTCTCTTAAGCTGCTTGAAGAAGATAATTTTATTGTTCAAACAAGGTATCTTTACAGAAAAATTTTAGAATGCATTGTTTAAAAAAAGCTGACTTCTTGATTGCTTAAAATAATGACTATCATTATTTCTAAAATATATTAAATTTTTATTAGGAATTTAGAAAGAAACGAAAGCCTCTGCAGAGGAAAATATCCTGAGACAAATTACCAGCAGAGGAAACAAGTTTCAACAGCCAGAAGTAAAATTCTTTGTACAGAGTCTCATAGCATCTATTTTCCTCTAACTCTCTTTAGCAGGGTCCCCCCTTCCTTTGTAGATGCTTCATACGTTTTGTAAGCTACAGAGAAATTGCTGCTCTCTATAAATATCTCTGAACACTAGGTGAAAATATGTGCGCATCATATGGGGCCCTCGAGCTGGAAGGAGAGGTGAACACACGCTTCTGTCGCTAACCCAGAAGCTATCGCCAGCTGACAGCTATCACAAATGAAACTCACCGGGAAACACACCATTCTTAAGGATAGGCCACAGGCGCAGTAGGGAAACGAACTCTGGAGCATCTTTGGAGGTTCTTTGATTAATAATGTACTGTCAGGGCTTCTCTTTCTTTTTTTTTTCTTTCGCTTTATCTAATTTTTTATTTATTTTTCCTTCTCTCTCTTTTTGCCCTACAGGGTCTCTTCATATATATTATGGCTTCCATCTTGGTGTTCTTATGGGATTCCTGAGTGTTTGAATGGGTTTCTGCATCTATATGTTTCTTGTGCCTTTTCCTGGTCTTTTCCTTCTGTTTGCTTGTTTGTTCAGATGAATATTCACTCCATCCCCCCTTCTCTTTATTTCTTTCTCCCTTTCTCCCTTTCTCTCTCTCTCTCTCTCTCTCTCTCTCTCTCTCTCTCTCTCTCTCTCTCTCCTGTTTCAGATTTTTCTTCCTGATTGCTTATCTCCTGTCATGTTGGCCAAGACATTGAAATGCTACCAAGGGGTATGTGGGGAGCGGAGTTGTTTACTTCATGGGGTTCAGGGAGTGAAGAAGAAGAAAGAGACCACAGTTTAAATGTTGGTCCGTGGTATGCAAAGAGATGATATCTGACCACTGGGCTCCCTCTCTGAAGGGTTGCATCAGTGCCCAGTAGGGTCACAGGCTTTTAAATAAACCTGTAATAGGTGACCTTTTGTGATCTAAATCATAACACCCAGCAACTGAGGAGAGATGGGAAGCAGTCGTCTATATGGTAGCAATGTCAAAGACTGTGGAAGCAAGGAAGCAGTTCAGAGCTGTGTGCCAGGTTTGGGTAGCACATTGCTTGTTTAAAACTCTCACAGAGATTGAGATTCCAGTGCTTAGAAATTTCCATAGCAATTTGATGGGGTATTCACTGTATGTTGAATTAATACTAAAAATCAAAGAACTGGAAAAAGAAAATATTGTATGTATCAATTTCAAGTTTTCTTTTACCAGGCTTCTCTTGCTGTTGATACTAAGAAGGATTTGCAAAAGAATCATAGGCAGATCACTGCATGTAGTGTTATTTATTCTTTATCAAATTATCTATTTCTCCTTGAGCTGCTTCTAGAACCATTTACATCATAAGAGACATACACAGACTGGCATAATCAATTTTCTAAGCACCGGGACCCTGGTCCTAACTCTATCAGTGCTCCAATCTTACCTGATCCTGACCTCATCAGTAGACAAATTTGCTGAAGAGAATTTCTTTTACCACAGGATCCTGACCTACACTTCTGGGAAGTTATTGATTAGCATGGTGCATCATCTTGAATTTTAGTTAACTGAAGAATTTAGAAACAAGCAACGAGAAGTTTGATCCCAAAGATCACTGTGTCTTAAACCCAGGGTGCTGCCTTGCTTCCTGCTAAGTGGCTTCTGGTTTTCCTTAAGAACGCAAGCTCACGCTCATGCTCGCTCCCTTGACTGACGGGTTAGAATGTCTGTGTGTGCTATAAAAAATTGTCCCCATAATCATGCCTGCCCCTTTCGTCTTTGTTGCCTTATCTCAGGAATGGAAACTAATATTGAATCACATGGCATAAGCAGGTAATAAAAGTGGTCACCCCAGTTTGGTATAAAATAGCAGGGCTTGATGTATCCCAGTCTCTGAGCCTTAACAATTTCTCTCAAACTCTAATTTTTACTTGTTGTTTCAGCCAAAGAGGCAAAATTCAGTTATGAGACACCACTAGTCTGTTGCTCTCAAGATGTCAGAGACTGAATACGTGTTCTTTAACTCCATCAGTCGTCTTGGGAGGGAAGTATTACTCCCCTCATCAGCAAACAAGCAGGGAGCACAGATGTGCCGCAACATTCACAGTCTGGGTGAGAGCTGAGCCTCTGTGCACTTGTGTAGAATATTGTGATCTCCCTGAGCAACGGCTGTAGAGCGGAGGCCACGGAAACCCATGCAGCCACCAAACTGGATTTCAGAGGCTGGGAAGGTGGCTCGGCCGGTAAAAGTGTTTGTCCCTCGAGTGTGAGGGCTGAGTTCAAATCTCCAGAAGCCATGTAAGAGCTGGAGGTAGTAGCATGCCTCTGTAATCCTAGCATTCCTGTAGGGAAACAGAGACCGAGACAGGAGACTACCCAGAAGCTGGCAGACCAGATACCCAGTGGAGAAACAACATAACAGACCCTGCCTCCAACAAAGCAGAAGGTGAACGTGGATACCAGAGGTCGTTCTTTGAATTCCAAAGACAAGCCATGACACGACATGATTGTATGTATACACACACACACATGAACTTCTGAGCCTGCATACACACACACGCACAAAGTGGAAATCACTGTTACACCCACATGCATATCATTCCCATATCCAGTAATGGTGAAGTCACTCGGGCCTTATTTGTCTTCTTTCTCAACTTGAAAATGAAGGCTTGTTAGGTATTTTAAGAATTAATGGCAGCAGTATGTGTGAGATTTTTGATGAACATAAAAGAATAAGATTAAACGGAACTTCAAAGACTGAGTTATGGTTCCTGTAGTGCAAGGTGTGTAGAGAGACAGCCCAGTACCAAACAGGGAGATAAGCAACTAGAGTCAGGTTAAGAACAATGAAACCACCCCAAGGAGGCAGCTATTCTGACCTGGAACCTGCAAGCCTGTTTTGTTATGTGGCATAGGAGTGTTAATGTCATGAAAGGGTTAAATGCTGCTAATCATCTACTTCCAGAGAGTCTTGGGATTCTGGAATACTCCTAATTCTCTTGGTAGGCCGAGGTAAGCACAAAGGTGCTGAACACCAAAGAGACCAACGCCAGAGGATGGAGTTGTGAGGACAGAAACGGAGGTGGGAGATCAGGCATGAAAAAGACTGTCTCTGCCCTCCCAGCCTCGAAGCCACAGAATGGCAAACCCTGGAGACTGGGAGAATTAACTCAGTCCTTCTTATCTCTTAATTTCAGTCCAGGGCCACTCATTTCTTAACCTCTGACCTCTAAAACTGGAAGGTAATTGATTTTGTGTTGTTAGAACCAACTAAGCTGTGATAATTTCTAACAGCTGGATAGAGCACTAATCCAAAATTGGCCTAGATGAGGATCATGTGGATTCTAGATTCTCTGCTGTGTTTTTTTTTTTTAATGACTCCCAACAATCCAAAGGAAAGAAAGACCGTGAACACAGCTGATTCCACACTTCCTGATTGCAGCGTGACCTGGCTGCTTCACTGTTCTAAGATATCGGTGTTGCGTTCAAAGAGGATTCTCCAGACAGGAGCTCAAGAAACACAGACTCACCATGGTCAGTTGTGCCTAGATCAGCCCTAAACTGGGAGCATCTTGGGGGCTGCCCTGTGCTCCAGGCCATGAATTCCACATGGGCTTGTTTCCCAGTGTGAACCCAGAAATACAGCTTCCTGGCGATTGACAACTAAGATTTGAGATTTCCGCTTGGCGCCTCATTCTCTGATGTAGTAATATCTAATTTGCTCTTTGCTTTTATAGCTTTCGTTTCATCCAGAAAAAGTTGAAAAGTTATCGGTACATGTCCTGACTTTCTATTGATTTATACTCTAGCAACCAAGAGAGAAAGCTGCCCTTATTGGAGAAGGATTGGGTCGTGACCAAAACCACTTCTGAGTTAACGCAATTCATTTCTGGGTTATCATCAGCCATCCACAGTTAGCCCCTGAGGCTCCACTGCGGCTCAGCTTTCATGTCTCAGCCCTTGCCCAGGGCAGCCCTTGTAAGACCACGCTGCAGCACTGGGGAGCTGATAGCGGACTCCTCACGCGTGGCTTCTTGCTTCCAAGGACACACACCGTGCTTCCCCAGGCTCTCCACCAGCAGTACCAAATTCTGGGATAATCAAGAGACCTAACTTTCCTCATCCACCTGTGTTCACTCCTGCTTTCTCCTGTGAAGTCGGTTTCTATTATCGGTCTATAAAATGGGGCTATTTCCTTGCTGTTGCTTTCTGCGTACTGATGAGCGTGATGAACCGCAGAGGCCGCGGACACCCCCCCTCCCCCCCGCAGCTCTGAGAGCCTCAGAGATGAACCTAAATCAAAATAATGCGGTGCACACTAATGTACATCATGGGCACGCTAATGAAAAGAGAGCTAAATGGAGGAAGAGAGTGCTGGGGACACGAGGGAGAATTATTGCAAATTCCGCAAGTCCCTTTTAGAGCTTAGATTAAGCCTGAGCCTCATTAGCGAAAGTGTGTAATTCACTCAATCACATAAACTCTGGGAGAATTCGATAGTCCTGGGCTTTCTTCGGGTTTCTTTGGCTTCCTCTAGGTAGCTTCAAGTAGGATTTTCCAAAAATAATGGGCTCTCCTCTTTTCATTACCTTGCTCCTTAAATATACACTATTTTCCAAGTTTAAGAAACTCTTGTATTAGTAATGATGGGCCAGCTCGCGGTGTTAGGGCAGAACTACGTTTCCGAGGGCAAATACACTAGACAGCCATTCTAGCTTAGAGATGAGAGAGTCGCTTTTGAAAGAAGGCTGAGAGTCTCCCTTCCCTCATAACATACAAAGATTCTCTCTCCCCTCTACTCTCCGTCCGTCCGTTCTCAGGTCTGCCTACGCATCTCCCCCACCCCTCTCTCTCCTCTCCTCTCCTCTCCTCTTCCCGCCCCTACCTCCCCAGACAGATGACTCTATGTTGCCCTTGAAGAAGTCGTCGGCTGCAGTCAGTCTTTGAACTCTTTCTGCCCTGACTGATGCCGTTAGCGAATGTGTTGTTTTCATCTGCTCTCCTTTCAGATCATGAAAGAGACACCCAGAACCTCCTATGTATTGATGCCTAAAAAAAAAAAAAAGGCTGCCTCTGGCAAACTCTTAATGTCGGAAAAAAGGGGAAGAATTGTCCACACAAATACACATGCAAGGAGAAAGGAGTCGCAGTGGAGGAAATCTCTGTCAGAGGAAATTCAGATCACTTCATTGTTTACATTTACAACTCAAACATATTGACAGAGCAGTGCAAATAGATGTACGCTCGGAAATGCGAGGGGAATTGTTTGAGCAGATACTGCAGAAGATTTCCCAGCTATGGGAGAGACGAACATGAAGTTTTGCCGTATTTGGTAAAAGTGAATGTGCAAAGGAGATAAGCAAAAATGGATTTGAATATTATCACAGGGCAAAGTCAATTATTATGACTCATTCAGCCTTTATATACGTGCAAAAGCAGATTACATTTCCCAATTACAAACCTTGATAATATTTAATGACTTTTAATACATGCAATAGGATAAAAAAGTGATCGCGATGATAAGCCTTATAATCCACAAATGTGTTCTAAGGGATTCCAATGAATGTTTGCTTAAACAAAATAGGGAGTGGGTGGGGAAGGAGGAGAGAGAAAAATTCTAAGGTGAAGTTGAACAGGTGTCTTTAAGATTTCCCAAATAAAGACCAATTTATCTACTGAAACTCTGAAAAGAAATAGAGAATACAGTGTAATCTAATGTTTTATGCCTAGGAGTTCTAGCGTCTATTTGTGTCTGTATTGTAATTATGCATTCGTGATCCATAATTATGAATGGCTTTTTGAAAGGTACAGGCAGAAGGAAGGAGAGGAGAGGTGTCAGATAGCAAACATCTTTGTGACTGCCTATAACCAGTGATGGAACCCTCCAGGCCCGTCACCTCAGACAGGAAAAGCATAGCTTGTTCAGTAGGCTTGGGTCATCAGCACCCACAGAGGCAATCTTATTTACCATCACATTATGTTTTAGCTACCTATACTTCCTGTCTGCTACCTCATGGGTGGTTTTGAAGATAAACTTCAGGCATGGAGCCAACAATAGTATCTGAGTTCAAGAGCTGCAGGATCTAACCTAAACCAACATGGAGCCAACCAGGAGCTAACCACTATAGAGCCAGCAAGTGTCCACCTGTAAATTTCACCAGACCCAAAAATGTTTGGTTTTTTCTCAGAGCTCCATTATTTTCCATCTTTTAATTACTAATTCCAAGACTTGCATAACTTCAGAAATTCATTATGTTTAGAAGTTATTGATTAGTAATGTATAAGTGGCTACTCTATCTTTCTTGGAAGGAATCATCGTTACATCAAATGACTCAACATTCTCCTGTGATCTGATCCAGACAACACAAAGACAGAGGAAGAAAATGGCAAGGTTCCCAACAGCCTTTGGACGGAACCCTGAAAACCTCAGTAACTGTTATTCTGGATTCAGGTTAGATCATGTTGTCTATACTTTCTTCTCTGTTCCCCGGGAAGTGTATTATTCTCAACAGCATACAATTTTTATGATGCTATCCATGCTTGAGGATTAGTGGTATTTGGGGAAATCTAAGCAGAAAGTAAGAGAAAGACTCCAGCCCATGTGGACTCGGGCATCTACCAGGATGCTCACAGCAGCGTCCTCACTTCTTTCCCGGGAGACTGCATTAGAGCTTTTTAAGGCATCTTTGTAACTACAAATTTTAATGTCTGTGAGTCTGTCAAAATTATCCACTTATCTCAACACTACCTTGATAGAAATTATTTTTAATAAAACTCTGAGGGAAAATGTACTTTTCCAGCCCAGGAGCTAATCCACATAGGTTTATTTGTAAATTTTACATTTGAAAATCAGACAGGCTCAAGATGGAGAATCAGAGAGAATTTATTTTTATTTATCTTTGCTTTCAATTTAAATGTTCATTTTGGGAAGTTCACTGCAGTGAACCCTGGTAAGGAAGTAAGATGAAAAGCATCTAAAGATGGGTTTTAACGTAAATGACTGCTGAGTCTGTCAGTCAGATATTCTTCACTAGGTAGAGGCTGAGTCTCCCATGACTGACCTCTAAAGGCACATATTTGTCTCTTCTTCGAGACATTTCAGGGTATGTTAGGCTAATCTGTGGGATAAAATGACCATCCCCTGAAAAATAACAGAATTATTCAAAGGCCACAAAACCCTTAAACCTGATGTAGCTCTGACTTTCTTTTTTGTACATTAGCCAGAAACACACGGATCGCATTTACTTTTCAAAAAAGCTTTTATTATTTTTCAAAGTGAGGAACTATGCCTTGCAATTTCCTCGGGTCAACACTTTGTTCTTTCCTTTTAAACATTGCGGTGTCTAAGAAGCTGCAAGCACAGCAGGGAGGTGCACGACAAAATTAAACTCACACTTTCAAAAGTACCGTCACTGAGCATGAGAGACTATGGCATTTTACTTTGAAAGTTTCAGGCTTGTCCAGAAAGTGGGAGACCAGTTCTGAGGGTGATGTTTTCCCATAGCCTATATATAGGAGATGGATGAGTAAAGATGCATGCAGACTAGCCTTCAATGACCTGGGGTACCAGGCTCTGCGTGCACATGCATACCACTTGGCCAGTCTGACACCCGCTGGAGTGACCAGCGGCCTTGGACTGGACATAACCAACCTCAGAGACCTTAGGTGTGCTGCAGTAGAGGGTGGCTTTCTGCAGCCTGCGAACCATGTAGCTGCCAGAGGAGAAAGACACGAGCCACCAGCCAAAATCTTGCCAGTAAGCCACGAGCCTCGTGGTAAAATATGAAAAAAATAGGAATTGGTTAATTTATGATGTAAGAGCTTGTTAGGAATACACTAGAGTCATAGGGCAAGCAGTGTTGTAATTAATACAGTTTCTGTGCCATATTTCATGTCAGGGCGGTCGGGAACGAACGAGCAGCCTCTGTCTACAGGGCCACTTCATCTAATTCTGTTTTCTCAAATATTGAAGTTTTTAGTGTGTATTTCCACAAATTAGTAAATTTACCATTATTCTTTGGGAACATCTTGACTATGTTTTGAGAGTTTCTCACACATAAAATGTTTTAGATCTACTTTCTGAATTGCTTTGGAAACATGATATGCAACTACCTGATGAATTCTAAGAACAATATTCAGTAGTATTTTACCTGATTTCCTTCATTTTGTTTAGTGTAATCCTGAGACTCTCATGGTTTATGTCTTCTTCGCTGTTAAGTACATACAGAAACATGCCAAAGACACACTGGTGGAAGAAACTTCTCTGATGCTAATATGTTAGCAAGTAATGCCCCGTTTTTATGCAGAGTACATTTTATTTATGTGTTCCTCTTTAGATGTTTTGTGGAAACTATTCACCATTATCTTGGTCCCTTAAACTTCCCAAACCTGACACCTTTCCTCATGGTGGAATGTCAGAGTGATATTTATTTTTTTTTCTCTTCAAGTTTTTTAATATATACCAGGGAGTGTTGCACATCCACAATAATTCAACACTATTTTTCAATCACTTCTGTTCCTCCTGACTCCACCTCCTAAGATCTGGGATTACAGACACGGCACTACCACCTGGTTTATGCAGTGCTGGGGATCAAACCCAGGGCTTCCTGCAAGCTAGGGAGTGGCAATGGCTTTTGATCCTACTGCACGTGCTGGCTTTGGGGGGGGCCTGGGCGGTTTGGATGCTCACCTTACTAAACCTGGATGGAGGTGGGCGGTCCTTGGACTTCCCACAGGTCAGGGAACCCTGATGGCTCTTCAAGCTGATGAGGGAGAGGGACTTAATCGGGGGAGGGGGAGGGAAATGGGAGGCGGTGGCGGAGAGGAGGCAGAAATCCTTAATAAATAAATAAATTAAAAAAAAAATAAAATGTAACCCAACCATGAAAAAAAAAAAAACGAAACTTTAAGATATATGTATTTGAGCTCTGGCAGTGGCTGTAGCCCAGTTGATAATGTACCAGAGTGATATTTATAATGCTTTATTCTTCCAGGTTAAAAACAATCTGGCAGAACAAAAAAGTAAAATGCAGGGAGACGTATGGGGAAATTATTTCATCAGAAAATTGCCCTATTATTAAATCTCAGCACATGTTATCTATGCTGTATTTAAAACTTAAAAAGCCATGATTGATTGGATTAGAATCTGACCATTCATAAAGCATTTTAAAGTCGTGATTATATTCTATTAGGAACTGCTTTTGAAACTCGTTCCCAGCTGTATTTTCTCTTCTGTTGGTAAGGCCACTGAGAAGGCTGTCGTGCTCTGTTTTTGCATATTTGCACACTTTTCACTGCTTCCCTTCCTTTCATCCTCTCTAGTTCTTATCAATTCAAATCTTCTAATCAAAAGTTGGGGGATGTGCGGGCTGCACCATCACAGGTGACCGACAGGCTCTGTACTAAGTACATTCCCGTGGAGTATCTCACTCTGCCCTCCCAGTAACTCTAAGGGGTTTGTTAATGAAGCAGATGGGAGAGATACCAGAGGATGAAGTCACTGGTGGGAGTAACCCAGCTAATACCAGGGAGGCCTAGAACTCTCGCTCCCACACAGTGCTTAACCAGAAATGCTATCAAATCCTAAATTACTCTTGAATAAGTAATTTCAAAGAATATACTGGGGAATATTAATAAAAAATGAATTACCAGCTGTCATGATCCACTCAAAGCTCACAGATTGCATGTAAATACATGTAAATACACATCAACAACAAACATTTGGATCTGCTCCCATGTCAATTAAAACAAGACACAGAAATGAGAGCCTAACATGAGCGTTACCCATTTGCAGCCAGATATCACCTTGCCCTCACAAATGTCTTTTTCTTCCTTCTTGACGTCAGCTAGAGATGGCATACTCCCTTTATCGTTGTCATGCTGCAGGTTGTGTCTGTCCTAAAGTTGTGTCTGTCTCTTGCATGACTAAAGTGATCAAGTGAGCCAGTTGCCCTGCACTGGCATGATGGGGCAGATGAGTTTGCACGACAAATGTTTCCTGGGTCTGCTGCCAAATTTTCAGTAATGTGTAAAATGTATTTTGGTTTCAACTAAAGATACATATGGTCATTGCAATGTCTGTCAGATGGAATGTGGAACAAAAAGGGTTTTGTGGTTTTGCTCTGAGTAGATTAGGGGTTGTTACGGAGAAGTAGGTACTGGCCCATGTGTTTTCAAACCTCTTTCAGCGTAGCAAGGAGCGAGTAACTGACCTTGAGTCTGTTAGGAAGTATTTATCTGCCATCTGTTATTCGTGTGAAGAGTCACAAAAGGAAGCATAATAGCTGAGGTTCTAGGATGGCTATTGATTTTTCTGTTTTATAAGATGTTATTTGACTGTGATCATGTGTGATATCACTAAACAAGGTGACACAATCCCAGATACATTCAAGAAAAACAAAAACCAAAGTTGGAGACTTTCGGTTTTGTGTAGGGAATTGATTGCCCTCTTTCTTCTGAACAACTGTCTTATGTCTAGGAAGTCAGTGATCTCATACCATCCCAGCTGTCTTGCCCCCACCCAGGTCTGCATTCCTGAGCAGTCACCCTCTACTTCACGATAGCTTCTGGTGCTACTTCAACAATCCAAACACACTTAGCTATATGTAATCACTGACTGCGTGAGAACAGTTACCACCAGTGACCTACACACCTGAGCTCTGCGGGTTTCCTAATCAATTCTAATTTGTCACTTGGACAAAACAGTAGAATCGATTGTGGATGCATTGATTAAAAGAAGCCTAACATCTAAGCATAGAATAAAAAGGTCAATAAATAGCTACACATATATATTCCATCTGGAACTATTTGGAGTAAGGGAAAGATCTATCTTTATGTTTTTATGAAAAAAAACATGTTTCTTATCTAAATTATTAAATGCTGAATGATTGAATAATATTTCCTCAAATATTGGAAGAGGACAGATGCACGGTTTCAAACATCTGAACCCAGGAGGCACACCCTATCTTTTCGTTCCTGGAAGATCATATTTTGGCACATTTGTACAGCTGTCTTTTTCTATCTATCTACATAGAAACTTTCACTTTCACTTTTTTGTCAGATACAGAAATGTCTCTGCAAATGTGAACCCCTGTTTGCCAATAAATATAACATTACTTTTAGCCAAAAGCAGAAGATTATATTTCTATGGCTCATCTCCAAATCCTGCTGGTTGCCCTCAGTAAATGTGCTAATTGCTTTTTTTAGCTATCTATTTTCTTATCTTAGTCTTCCTGGCATTACGCACATTTTACTAGATGTTACACTTTCTTGTGTTTAGGTTTTATTTGCATGACACCAAAGTGTGAGTCAGTTGGCTCAGTGCATTTTGCATACATTGTGCATAATGAATACTAATGTGGAGATTATCTTTTCATGGAGCAAAACTGAAAACATGCGTTTCTCTGCCAGATTGTCCCTAACAAAAAGAGCCAGAGAACCTAAAATTTGGACAGTATTTAACAAAGTAATGCTTCTGCTATCTTATCTTCCAAATAGTGGGAAACTTTTGCTTGTTTCTTTTTTATATGTATCTAAGTGTCTTATGACATATTACCTTATTATAATTTAATTTTGATACTCAAAATCAAAGAAAATAATTCTGTTTAAGTAGTTATATAAGAAAACTATAAGGCATAACATTTGCACATGCACATATGTGTGTATGATTACCATGTAGCTGTGAATTTTTATGTAGTAGGTTTCGTATGGTACCTGGTGATTCAGACTTATTCATAAAAGTACAGAAAAAAGAAATAGTAAAATAATAATAAAAGAAAATAAAAACTGAAAAACATAGCTTAAATATGATTAACACATTAAAAAATTAATTTTTTATGCTGGACTCTTATCTGTCAGGTCGCCTTACATTTATTCTTGTCACAGCACATTATTCTCAGCACTGATAAGTCTTCTATGTGTTTTAAAACCTAGCCTACAAATACCTACATCCTGCCTCCGTGCTCTGAGCAGATTTTCATCACATTTGGGAGAGAACTTTGTAACAACATTCAACATGGGGAAATGGGGTAACCAACCTGTAAATTATATCAGCTTCCGAATTTGAACAGAATCTCAGACTGTCCACGGCTTCTTATCAGAGAAATATCTGAAGCTGTGGTTTTACATTTGCCGACTTGGTCATGGTGATCTATGTGTCTCCACCGCACTATCCTCACTTTACCCAACAATGAGCTGTTTGGCTTTCCTCGTATTTAAAAAATATATTCTTTACATATGTTATATTCTGACTGCAGTTTCCTTACATCCGCTCCTCCCAACCCTCCACCCTCTCTTTCCTCCAGTTCCACTTCTGCATTTTCCGGGGGGGGGGGGGGG